>NC_058411.1:62554956-62656720 GCF_002201575.2 Neomonachus schauinslandi | reverse complement strand
ATGAGGGAAGTTCATAGTAGTTGCAAGATTTAATTATTATTACATGGGAGGTTTTATTTTTTGATACAACATAGCATTTAACCTATAGCTTACATCAAGAAGAGGGTAGACAGAGATTTAAGACAAACTACTCATTAGAAAGCTTCAGTTGCACTATTGCTTGTTTCCTGCAGCAGAATTGTCAGGATTAAGGGAAAAATTTTGTTAGGTAGGTGCATAATTGACAAATTCTAAACTCTGGATAGTTTCTATATAAATCCTATACCTGAAAGTAAATCACACATGATCCAATTTTTAAAGATGTTGAATGTATATAGCCTTAACTGTCCGACAACTCATACTAGCTAAAAGGCATATTCAGTGTTTTATGAAGAATTCACATATTAAGTACATTGCTCTTGTAGATAAGAAAAAATTTTTTCAGAGCACTGTGCAGGTCTTTTAATAATTATTTTTTATTTAACATGGTGATGAATACCTTTTCAGATCAGAAGTTTATAATTGATTTCCTTCCTCCCTTCCACCCGTCCTCCTTCCCCAGTTCTGTTGGTAGTAAATGTATTTACTGGGATGGCCCCAGTAATCTCTCTAGCAGAGGCCTGTTTGTGTGCCATTTTGGGAATCTTTCTGAGATAGGAATCTTGAAGATAGAATTAATTTCTAGAGGAAACTTCATAGCCTGTGCCTGAGCGTGTTCTTTATCACCTGTCTCCATTTGGCATTCGAAGAAGGTAAATCAAAGTGCACGATTTGTTATTCTGCTTCACTTGAGAGCTGAACTAAATAACACTTGGTCTGAAATTCTGATTGAAGTTGTAGGAGGATATACTGTATTTAATTTAATGCCCTTTAATAGCATCTTCTTGTTCAGCTCGGATGCTGTCATTTTAAAGGTTGGATCTGAGAAGGTTTAACCTGTAGGGAGAGGGAGGAGTAATAACGAGGTAGGGGGCCCCAAGGAGCAATATACGGGAAAGAAGGAGTTATCAACTAAATGTTTCACACAGGAATAAACCACAAACTTGGCCCGTTACCCAAACAGTTGGTTTATGTCCCGAGGGTTCACTGTTATTAGGGCTTTAAATGCTCTTAACACTTTAAGGGTAAACATGACACATGTTAGTTGATTTGGTTTTGGAATGAGAAATGGAAAGTCAGATGGTTTGTTCAGGAGGGGGTTGTTTGTCATAGTTACTTGCTTCAAGTAAGTAATTTCACCTTTATGTGAATTTTGTGCCTGCGACTTGTTGGTTAGTAGTAGTATTTCTCTGTAACAGTTGAACACAAATATGTTTATAAAAGATGACTTTCTGTGGACATGCTTTAGGTGATATCCTCCCATTTATTTACAAAATGGTTTCCGAATCATTGATTTCATAAAGGCATATATGGACACTACTCTCTACTGCTTTTCAAATACACCAGTAATCACAAACTTATAAAGAAAAAGAGATATTTTTTCAGTGGTCTTGTTAATTTATAAAATATCTGACCTGAGTTTAGTAGTACAGTACAAAAGTTATTTCCTTCTAATAATGTTTACAGAGTAAATTTTGGAAAAAAAGAAGCTTTTTCTTACTGATGTCTTTGGTTACTATTTAGTACTGCTTAAATTTCTCTGACTCTTACACGTAGAAAGAGCCTGAGAGCCTGAGAGAACAAGTTGAAAACCTTGTGTATTTAAACTTGCTTGATTTTTCTTTAAACTCCAGTAGGCTGCAAATTATGTAGCACTACCACAGAGTTTTTCCACTATGTGGATGTATAACCAAGAAAATTAGACAGATAGAAGTGTCAAGCATGTGATGTGCCCATGCTGGTTTGCAAAGCATATTCCCATAGTACAGGGCTTTGGTTTAAAAGTGAAGGTGGTGGTGGAGAATATTTTTTGGAGGTATTTCTTTATACATTGTAAGCTTAAACACAGTGATAAATGATGATATGCATTGTCTAACACTTTCTTATATATAAATAGCTCCACAAGATTGCTTAAATGATAATCGAAAATATGAAATAGGATGGCCTTCGTATCACAAGGCCAAGGGTCTACAAATGGAAAAACTGAAATAATGAAATATTTCCAAGGCAACAGACTGTCAACAAGAACTGTAATGCATGGGCATATCATAGAAGCACCAGAGAGGATATTAGATCGTATAGCTCTGGAGCCAGGAGTTATAATGACCTTTATTATGTAGGACCCTCCCACGTTAAAGCATCTTTCCATATTCTCAATCTCTGGTTTATGAATTGAGAGACAAATAACTACTCCAAATCTGTAATGTGCCAGTTACTAGATTTGATTTGTTACAAGAAGCAAACTTGACATCAGCATTACTTGATACTTTTGGTTAAAAAAAAAAAAAGTTACTAGTGGTATTATGAGTAGTTTTGGTCCCTGTATCTTTGCATATTCTTAAAAATATGACTTTTACTTGACTAAAAGTGATGTGAAATGAATTGATAAGAATTGCATTGTGATTTAAATATAATCTACGCATTGGATCGATTTGGTAGTTTTAGTGATATGAAGTTTGATTTTCCCCTGAAATTCTACACAATGGTTGCCCCTACCTACAATAGAGCTATTTTATGGGAATGCCGGAGTTTCCATGAACCCCTCAGTACTTTTACTGTGTCCCAGATTTTAGTCTGGATGGAATCCAGGGGCATGTGAAAATTGTGTCTGTTTGAAATGGGCCCTGATGTCCAGGATCTCCTGCTCTGTGGTGAGGTTTTCTATGACAAGATGTATAGATATGTGCTTTTGTAAAGCAGCACTGTTGGGGGAGGATTTAGGCAGTGTAGCTTTCATTTAGTTATTTTTAAAGCTGTAGAGCTTTGTATTTTGTGAGATATTTGTGGGGGATATGTCACAAATATTTCTAAATCTCTCCTGGTAATGTTTTTCCCTATGAACTTTCTTAAGTGCTTTACTATTAATAATGACCCCAATGTAAACCTTAGATACTCTATTTCTCTTTTCTTATTTTTCCTACATTCCTGTAATCCTTTTTCCTCTGCAGAATGCTGCTCGCTAAATTTAAAGAAAATTAAGAGCACATGAGAGGAGAACTGGCCCTTCCTATTATGTTTACATGGCCATTCTTTCTACCGGGTAACATTTCATCATTTGAGTTAAATTTTTTAAAAATTTTGCATTGCATAGGCTAAGATTCTAACTTCAGGTGTTTTACAGACATTCCTTAATTGTTTACACTAGATAAGGCTGAAAGTTAGAGTTGGTATGTTGAAAATTTAGTTGATTAGTTGATTAAATATTAATTTTAAAATTTAAATGCTACCAAAGTTGCACATAATGGAATATATGAAACTTGAAATATTTAAATCTGTACTATGATCCGTACTAATATTTAAATCTTTACTTCTAGAACTTATGTAAAAATTCAGTTACATTGCTTTGTGTTTAATGATGTTAGTATTTTCACAGTAAATAGTGCCCCCCCCCCCCCCCGCTTTTTTCCTCATTGGGCAGTGTAATAAACCAACTGTAACTGAATGGTATTTTTACTGCTCTGGGCCCCATTAGTGTGAATAGGATGTTTGCACTATTAAGTTTGATAGAACCTTACATAGTTAGAATAATTTGTAGTAATATTAGTAATACTACAGTGCATAAGCAGGACATAGCTTAGTAAGAGTAAAGTGATTACTACTGTATCTGAAATGACTAGGGTAGTGACAAGATTAAACAGCAGTTGAAGTTGTTGTCTGTATACAACTCTAGAGCATAATGTTTTGGTAAATTAATTGGAATATTTGTGGTCTTGTGTATAAAATCATGAGACACAAGATGAAAATCAAATATTACTATGGCCCAACGTGCTCGTGGCCTTCGAGTATAATTATTGATTGGTTCACTCACTCAGCCTTATTTATTGAACCTCTACTACGGACAATCATGACTTGTGCCAGAGATGGTAGTTCAGAATACTCTGTAAGAGCAGTTGCTCTGGTCATAGACTTGTTCTTATACTAGACAGGCAAAATATTATAGAGAGTCAGAAAACGCCCTTTTCTGCAAGAGGAGGAAGTGCAGAATTCATAGAAATATAAATAAGGCTCTCTATCTCTTTGGACTTCTGTTAGTTTAGTGTTGGGGGGGAGGGGGAGTGTAGGTATCCAGGTTGTAAAATATTATAACTTATGACTGTAAACTGATTAGAGGTTCTTGGAGGAAAGAACGAAATGATGCCACATAAATGTAAGTGAAATTATAGACGATTTTTAGAAACAATCGCTGGTGGGATTCAAAAACTAAAAATAGATCACACATGATAATAATCAATGGTTATTGGGTCCTGCCATGTTTCGAGCCCTGTATTAAAGACCTCACAGTAGTTTTCTCAATGGCTCCCCCCTGCCCTGGGAGGCCAGTGCTGATATCCCCACTTTTGATCAAGAAAAGAGACGCTAATCATCCCAAGGAAGGTAGTAGAGTTAGGGACTGAATTTGGGTTTGTCTCTGTAGGAATGTACCTTTTTTTAAAATTTTTTAAAATTTTTTTATTTTTTAAATTATTTTTATTTTTTGTTTTTTTTTATTTTTTTATTCTTATGTTAATCCCCATACATTACATCATTAGTTTTAGATGTAGTGTTCCATGATTCATTGTTTGTGCATAACACCCAGTGCTCCATGCAGAATGTGCCCTCCTTAATACCCATCACCAGGCTAACCCATCCTCCCACCCACCTCCCCTCTAGAACCCTCAGTTTGTTTTTCAGGGTCCATCATCTCTTATAGTTCGTCTACCTCTCCGATTTCCCCCCCTTCATTCTTCCCCTCCTGCTACCTTCTTCTTTGTAGGAATGTACCTTTAACAGCAGTGTGCAGGTGTTCTGTTTTTGGACTTTGTGGAGCCAGGGATTTCTGCACTGATGCCAGAGAGCTCTTGTGGAAGACCCCGAGCACTACGGATAATGACCTAGGTCTCTGCTTCTTGGTCGTTTGTCAGATGTTTGGAGAACTTCAGAAATGCAATGTTCATAAAGTCAGAAGAAGAATTCATGTTTAAATGACTTTCCCTCTACTCTTTCACATTCCCATGGTTTTGTGGGCGAGCTCCACAGCTATGTGTACTTCGGGGAAGATTTGTTACAGAATGGTTTTAGAAGAATTGGTTTGCGGGGCGCCTGGGTGGCTCAGATGGTTAAGCATCTGCCTTCGGCTCATGTCATGATCCAGGGTCCTGGGATCGAGCACCACGTCAGGCTCCCAGCTCAGTGGGAAGTCTGCTTCTCCCTCTCCCTCTCCCTCTCACCCTGCTTGTGCTCTCTCTGTCTCTCTTAAAAAAAAAAAAAAAAAAGAATCGGTTTGCTGCATACACACACCTCTTTGGTCATAGACCATGAAGTACTCCAGGACCTCCTCCGCTCCTGTTATCCATGCCTCAGAGTGCGCCACAGTTTGTCTAAAGATTACAGTTGAGACATTCTTATTTTGTGATAGTTTTGCCACTGAGTGGGTGGAAACCGCCTCACAGACTTTCCGAATAACACACTTTGGTACTTAAGTGTATTTCTGGATATTGTCTTTTGAAATATATAAGGACTCATACAAGTTGGCCTCCTGCCAAATTATCTGGCATTATAATAATGACAGCAAGCATTTATACGGCACTATGTGCCAGGTACTAGTCTAAAGGCTTTACATATATTAATTAACTCATTTAATTAAAAACTTGTTAAAAATGGACCACAATAAATACATAAATGATAAGTTTTCATTATTTAGTCCCTCTTCCCTTGTGGGCACACAAGACACTTCTGGCGTCTTCAGGAAGGGAGAGTCTTTGGTAACATTTTAATTTCTCTAAGGCCAGGAATCCTAGGGGTTGGTCTGGCATGTAACAGTTTTTTGACAAAAGCTGTACTTTGGGAAACTTTGTAACATCTGACACCATGACTGCTCATTGTAGAATGTCTGCTAGATTTGAGGTAATAGACAAGCATGCCGCATTTATCTTTATGTTTTTGGATGTAATAGTGTCAACCACATAGCTTAAAAAAAAAAAAAGGTATAGTAGGAATTCCAGACCTCGAAAGGACTAGATAAGCAGTGCTTAAGTATTTGTGCTTGAAAGAACTGAGTATTTTGCTTGTGTATTTTAATAAAATATTTACTTTTACATTCAGAAAATCTCTTGTTTACATAAAGAATAGGTTGCCTTATAAAACATTGGAAAGGGCTTATTTAGAGAGATGTTTTGCTAAAATATTGAAGATAAAAAGCAGCAGTCAATAGGAAGTATAAGTGAAAAATAAGCTACAAAATTTAAAATGGCATTCAGATCATCTTAAAAGAAATTACTTCTGATTACAGTATTTTATTATCATCAGTATGCTAATGCAGAATTAAAGGGCTCTGACTTGGGCACCTAGGTTATATATAACATTAAAGCTTAAATCTTTATCACATATTTTTGAAAGTAGTGCCACATAGCATTTTAAGACCACTTTATGAAATCATAGGTCATTTCAGTTATATCCCATTACTTCTGATAGACAGGGGCTTTTTCATTTGTAAGATTTACAAGAAGAATTTTATTATAAAGAAAAATGTAATACTGGATTAAGGGTCATCTTTATGTGAATATAGCTCAAATTGGCACCCTCTTTCCCTCCAATCTACGAATTTTCCTTTCCACCATGGTAACACCACGGCAAAGGATACTAGTTCTAAACTTCATTCAGGAGCGCTTTACACAGAAAGAGTGTGGTATTTTGGTAGGGGCAGATGGAATGATTGAAACTGTTTGCAGAACCTGTCTCGCTGGTCCTAGAAAATGGAGACATCAAAGGACAAGGGTATTTTAGTAACTATATGTATTGTACTGATTGAGGGAGTATTTTTCCTATACAAAGAATTTATTCCTCAGAATTTATTTCTGAAAAACATATATATTCTATGCATATATGAATGGAATGATTTTTTTTATTGCACAAGATTCTGTATACCCTGCATGATTTGTATGTAAAACCTACATGTATACTGTTTACAACATAACTTATATATAAAATATAAATCAGATCTACCATGCTTGTATTATATCTACCTAAAATGCAAAAATGTTACAAAGATATCTTGAACATATTATAAATGTCTTACTTTAGATCGAGTTAAATTTACATATATGCAGTGAATTGGACTTTTTTGTTTTCCTAATGCTGTAAGGAAAAGTAGGCTCATCATTTTTTTTACACATTTTTATTGTTCTGTGTAAATGTAATTTGTTAATCCTGTGAAATTTGTCATAGATAAATTTGCTTGGATTATCTTGTCACCACCGTATCTGCATTCTTTTGTTCATTGCTTATTCATAATTTAACAGTCTGGCAGTGAGCCTTTTTGGGATGCTCACAAAAGATATATGACCTCTACCAGCTGCTCCTATAACCTGCAGAATGCACAGCAAGACATTAGAAACGTGAGGATTCCTCTACTGATTAAAGTGCTCTTCATTTAAACAGTCTGTTCATAAGAATCTCAGGAATCTCTTGCTACCAGCAGTTTTGATTTTTTTTTTCTTCCTAACAAAATTAATTCTAACAATTGAATCTTCATTTGGTATGATTTTTTTTAGGTGATCCAAAGGAAATTAATTTCTTGATTGCTGTTGCTTCTTTATAACCAAATACTCAAAAATTTTACATTTGGGCATGTTAAAGTTGCCCAGAAACAGTTTTACTGGCCAAGGAAGAATAGGGAGAGAGTAGAGTGGCTATATCCCATCCTAATCTTAGAAGAAATGGTTGGTTTAAACCTACTCAAATCCAAGCACTTTACAGTTTATATTCTAAACACCCTATATTATGTGGTAGGTGGCAGACGTTAAAAATAGAATGTTACTTGAAGTGTAACCACATCTTTAGGTTTTCATTATTCTGAATTAGTTTAGCATATGAATTTATTCTCATTCTCCCCCCCCCCCCGAAGAAATCAGCAGATCAGTTTATGAGTAATGGCTAGTTTTTGCCTCTCTTCTGTGCAGGCATATGATTACGGTTCAAAATAATTCATTGCTAATCCATGCAGTATTGGTTCATCTCCATCACTCTGTTCTGTGATTAGAGCCTCAGGCCTGCTGTCTTGCTTTCCGCCCTGATTTTCTTTAACTGCAACCCTTGTTTTAATATAGTTCTGTAGTCACCACTGTCCTGCTAGCCCCTCTCCATCCCTCATATATATCGATTGCAGTAGATTAATATTTATTTGAAGCTATTTTTCAGACTTTGTGAAAAATGTATTCATTTCTTACTGTGAATCTTCATCTAAAGGGAGGGGGAGAGGGTAGATGTAGGACTCAGGTAGGCAACTCTTCTTATAAAGTGAAGCTATTGCTTTTCCAACCTTCATTCTTTGCTGTAGTCTCTGTTTGTTCTTTTTACACAAATCAGGAAGTCTAATTTCCTTGGAAAAAAAATTTAGATTAAGCTATAATGTTAACAGTTTAACTCTTGTTTGTAACAGTTCTAAAATGGCTTTCTTCATTTCCTGAGTATATACTGTAGTCCGTGCAATCACCGTAATATACATTGATCAGCTTGCATTGAATATTTCCAGACAGGGACACAAAGCTATCATTTTCCTTAACATCAAAATTTGCCAATTTCACCAGAAGGTCATCTAACAGATTTTTTTAAAGACTTTGTTTCAGATCTCAGTAGTCCAGTGTTCCTTTTAATAATTACTTTCGTCTCATTGTAGCCGTGTGTTTGAAAGTGTAGGTCAATGAGGATGATTGCATTCAGAATTTCATGATCTGTGTAGTGGAACAAATTGAAAGCAAAGCCTGTATCAATCACTGTGAAGGGAGGGTTAATTGTTACCGCTTCTCAAGCCTCTGGACAGATAAACCAGTAATGAAATACTTATTGCTCTGATATGTGAATGCTGAAGGATGAAACAATGGGAACAGAAGCAGTCTTCAGAGATAACCAAAAAGGCAAAGAAAAATAATAATAAACTGGATGAAAGTATGGAACTATGTGCTGCATTACCTCTCTTAAAAGTAATACTGTTTTTAGTTTCCTACCCATCTTTTTCTGGCAGGTTAGGGCAGTCTCCTATATCAGGTTGCTAAAGCCAAAAAAGAATATAAATGGAAAACTCTCTTTCTGTAAAAATAAAAGAACTGAAAAAAAAAAGTACAGTCCTAGGCTTTATATGAACTCTGCATATTTTATAAAAATAATTTTTGAGTTACTATTTAAGGTTTTCTCTCAAAAAACTAGTGATGCTACATATGTTAAATATTATACATGCATAAATGGCTTAAATTCCAGAATGTTTTAAAGGATTGTTTTGTTATCTTTGAAGAGATTTTGGAATTATTGGCCCATTGTAGACCAAAGCATAGAGGAAATTGTGAAATACATAAAGAAATAGTCAAATAAGAATTAGTGTTGCAAAGAAATCATGAGATTAGAGTAAACACATTTAACCATTTCTTCCATATGAACTTAACATTTAAACATCTGTTAGTTACTTATATGTTGAAATATATGCAAAAATATTTAGCCAAATTGAAGTCTTAGGCCCATGACAATCATCTCAACACAGTGGGTAGTTCTGAAAATTAATGAGAATGATAATACTGTAAAGACTGTTCCAGAGTTTGCCCAAATTCATTATCTAAGACTCTTGTTAAGAACATCTCAAAGAATTTTAACCAGGAAAATATATTAATGGTTCAAAAGCATTTTCAAAACCCTGAATTATAAAAGTATAATGGAATTATATATGCAAGAGTTATAGTTAGCAACACAGATAGCAGAAGACATTATGATGGCATATTTCCCCACAACCTATACTCCTTTTGTACATGGTTTCATACATAGGGTTTAATCTCATATGTTATTTTTTTGTTTTTAGGGCAAGAAAATCAGAATCATTTAAAAAATAAAATGGGTTCCTTCCCATTCATGTGGGGAAGCTGATAGCTGTAAAAAGTTAGATGTGTCTTTTGGCAGTCATTTCGGATTTGACACAAACAACCACTAACAAGCTAGAACATTTTTACCAAAAGCAAAGAACTGTTGCACATCTTTTTATTTGTCTTCAGAAATTAAGAGTTTCCCAAGGCCTGTTTCTGCACAATATTGGTGTAGCTGCATAGAAACTTAAACAAATGATTGGGGCATAGCCTTTTTTATGATAGTAACACCATCCTCCAGCTAATGTGGTTTTGTATATTGTAAGAATTAACTGTAATAGTAATACTGTAACCTCCCTGGATCAGGATATTAGACTGCTACTAAAATACCTTAGAGTGTAAGTCAGTAGAGAGCTCTAAAGTACAGCTGTACCAAAGGGTATGGACTTTGGTCTACAACAAATGGCAGGCAGAAAGGAAGGAGAATTCCTTTCCTTGGTAATAGATATATACTTAACACAGGGCCCATGGAGATCGAGATTGTCAGGGCAGCACATTATGAGGTACCATCGGTCACTTGCTGGTTGGGTGCTAGTAGAACAACAGGTAATGGCCTAAATCCTGGTCACTGGTTTCATTATCTTTAAAGGAAGGTGTTCTCTACACAGGTCCTTTAACCATTTAGAGCCTTAGTTTCTTAGTATATTCAGTTGCTAACATTTCCTTCCAGCTACAAAAATCTGTGACTACATGATTTGAATTATTTGGATATATGATACAAAATAATGAGTTGATGTCTATGGTTTTTTTCCCCCTCCCAATGGTGTTAGTACTTAAAAATATTCCTTATTTATGAAACTATCATGGTTTTTAGATCAAATGCAATGCTTGTCATGCAGGTTTCAATCAATAAAATATTGGATATTGAAATATTTTTCTTCCACAGAAACATCTTTGAACGGAAACTTTTTATTGCAAGAATGTCCAGAGAGACATTGCAGTGGAAGCTATAGGCTATATTAAATTATATTTTAAAGTGACATATTATGCACATGACTCAAGGTAGCACTAAAGGAAAACACTAAAAGTGTTTGGCGATAAATACATTTGTTGGTTAAATTCAATTGAGACGGTAGAACAACTCTGGAAATATTTGAAAACCAGATGATATACCACAAAGAAGGAAGCTAACAATGTAATGTTTGATGGACAGGCGAGCACTTAGGGGAATAACTAATCTCTGAAAATTTTGTGTATTCCTAAAACATTTATAAAGAAATAAATTTCTGTAGTGAGTTATTTGCCCAAATGACAACAATTATTTCTTTCTAACCTTGTTTTTCTTTTTTCTTTAAATTTTTTTTAAAGATTTTATTTATTTGAGAGAGAGCAAGAGAGACAGCATGAGCACGAGCAGGGGGACGGGCAGAGGGAGAAGCAGACTCTGAGCAGAGCAGGGAGCCCATGTGGGGCTGGATCCCAGGACCCTGGGATCGTGACCTGAGCTGAAGGCAGATGCATAACTTAACAGACTGAGCCACCCAGGCAGGGAGCTTTCTTCTAATTCTTCTCTCTTACTTATAAAGGTGAACTGATTTGGTGTTTGTAGTATAGACAGATTTAAATATTTATGATTGGATAAGATTTCTTCTAATAAAGACTTTTTAAATACATGTATCATTTAGTCATTTATTATTTCCTTTGAAAGTTTCTAATTAGTGACATTAATAGATACTGCAGGTATATTCTTCTGAGATAATTAAACTTTTTGCCTAACTTCTCTATGTATAATGCCTATATTTTATATATTATCTGTAGATTTAAGAGCATTTTATCCCCTAAACCTATTTTATACTTAGTGATAATTTAACACCACTGATAAAAATATTTTTTCCTAAAAACACTCTGTTCCTCACAAGATAATTTTCCATTTTTCTCTTATGAAAACACCCAGGAAAATTAACAAAGAAAGCATAGCCTGGTATACACTCTTTTGTAACTCCTATCTGTCCGTCTTCATGCATCAAGATTGTACTTTCTCAGAGCTAATGTTGGCTAAGTGTTAGCAGATCAATCTGATTAGAACAATTTACATTTAGGAATGAAGCTGTTTTCATTTTTTAAAAGGAGGCAATAATACCAAAATTTCAATTTATTAGAACATGGAGAATCTTCCGTGTGCCCTTGCCTGTCTCTCCACATCACACATATATACCCCTTCCCAAGAGATAACCTTAGTCAACACTTTGAAATACCTCTTCTGACAATTTTCTATCTTCTGGTGACAGTGTTTTAGAAATGATACATTAGTTTTCTCACATGATTGAGTATGAAAATGGGCAGATATCATGAACTGGGTTAAACACATGTGCTGTACATATTTTCATTGGTAACGTTTTAAAAAAAATCTAGTTAAAAGTCTCTCACTGTGGTGAAGAGCTACCACCAAGTAAAGAAATTGAGAATTGGGTGGTATGTTTTGACACTAAGGTTTGAAGTGTCCGCTCAGTGCCGAAGTAGGATTTAAATGTGGAACTTATAGATGGCCGTAGAGGTCTTTGTAGAAAGGAATCCGCATCAAGTCTTTAGAGTTGGGTTGAACCAAACCACAAGAGACTTCAAAGAGCCAGTCCCTGTCCTGCTTCTTCTGTAGTTAGGCTCACTTACTGAGTCCTGTTCCAAGGGCACACATTACCATCTAGCTGTATTTTGCCGTTACTCATTTGCTGGCAGCATCTCTTCCTTACATGGTCACGCAGACTTTTTTTTTTTTTAAAGATTTTATCCATTCATTCATGAGAGACAGAGAGAGAGAGAGAGAGGCAGAGGGAGAAGCAGGCTCCCAAGGAGCAGAGAGCCCGATGCGGGACTTGATCCCAGGACCCTGGGACCATGACCTGAGCCGAAGGCAGACGCTTAACCATCTGAGCCACCCAGGCGCCCCAGTCACGCAGACTTTTGATAGGCTCTGAGTATAGCCTCTCCTGACTTATACAGGGATTTTTAAACCCATGGTCCAATAACGTTATAGCAGTCGGTAAATGGGCTTCAGGGGATCCGAAGAGTCTCCTGAAATGGCATATTCATATATTTTTATCAGTTACTTAAGGGGGTATATTTTCCCTGAAAAATTTGTGTCGAGAATTGTGAAGAGCCTGAGATTTTACCCTACTTGCAAACTAGTAAGTTAGCCTGCCACAATTTAATGGATATTGGTAGAAGATGCATTATCCTTGGATTGGAGACACAAAAGTTTATTACAGCCTTAGCAGCAGCCAGTGTATCAGAATTTAAGGCAATTCTCTGATCATCAGTTCTTATAAAAGAGGGCCACGTAATACCTGTATATGTAATAGGTTGTGTTACAAGAGGAATGCTGAACTTAGGGAACCTGAATTTTTTAGAATGGACAGTAAATATGTCTTCCCTTTGCTCTGGAGGGAGAAACACCAGCTCTACTCTCCAAGGCTGTCCTTTATACAAATCAAATTGAATAGATAGTCTGGTACAAAGGGTAGTTAGTGCCTTGCCTACAAGATGTGCAGAAATGCAAGAGACTTATGTCTCAGCAGTCTGCACCATTGTTATGGTGATTATTTAGAAGGATGAGAGGATGTAGTGATGTAATTGTCCTGTAGTTTCAAGTTTCTTTGAGCTTAATGCAACATGAAGCCAACTATTTGAGAAAAAATGACAAAGATTCCAAATATGTAAGCTTTCCAAAATGGCATATGATGTAGTACATCAGTCTTACATGGGTTTAGTTGATTCAGTAGTGGATAGGTCCTTTTAACATTAATATATTAACATTCCCATGACTTATATTTTATCACAGTTGATTTTTGTCCTGTTTTGTAGGTATGCTCTCTTCCTGGTTTGCTCTATTTATCCATAAATTTTTTTTAAAGATTTTATTTATTTATTTGAGAGAGAGAATGAGAGAGAGAAAGCACATGAGAGGGGGGAGAGTCAGAGGGAGAAGCAGACTCCCTGACAAGCAGGGAGCCTGATGCGGGACTCGATCCAGGGACTCCAAGATCATGACCTGAGCCGAAGGCAGTCGCTTAACCAACTGAGCCACCCAGGCGCCCTATCCATAAATTTTAACTTGTTGATAGTTCAGTTTGTGTCTTTGCATTATATCATTTAGGTTTCTCCATAGCTCAGTAAGATAGGTTCTGTCAGTATCTCCACTGTATAGTTAAGGTCACAGTAAAGATTTGGAACTGGACTCAAGCCTCAGTCTTTTGACTTACTACATGATAGAGATGACATTCTTTGATCATACCAGCTTCCTTCTGACTCTTGAAGAATTGTTTTCTATTTTTCTTCTTTCTTCTGGGGCTTTTCCATTTTCCCACATCACCTTCCTGCCTCATAATGTTTTTCCCTTAGCTGTCCCCGAGTCCTTACCCCATATGGGCCCAGCTGATGCTATAGGTCCCTTCTTACACATTGCCTTTTAATACCTGCCATGGACCTGTAGGTATTGAATCTTTTTGCACCCCCACATTATACTAAATCATCACCTTATCTTCTGATTTTGTAGTGACCATCTCTGTAAAGCTAGTGATTACAATGACAACATAAACAAGTCAACCAAAGGTTTACAGGTCATACCTAGTTTTGTGGTAAAGTAGTACATTGGAGATTGTTACAAGGAGATTATGATCTTATTTAGCAAGTTAAAATCTCTACTTCTATTTCCTGCATAGTTTTTGTAACATTCAGTTGTGAATAGATTTACATGTTGTGAGTTATGGTGGCGTGGGTCATAATGTATCCCTATCTTTTGCATAGCATTGCACTTTTGTATATACCGTAATTGGTTGATATAGCACGCTTAAAAGGTTTGGTTAAAATGACGGTGGTTTCTGGTCAATTCTGATCCACTTATAAATTAGAAGGTCACCTCCAATCAATGCCCAGTCACTTGGCACTTTGCTGTATATATATATATATATATATATGTCCCATTTTCCAGTCTTTTAGCCTCATTTTTATCCCATAGGATTTAACAGTACCATGATATTATAATTTAATGACCAAAACATGATCTAATAGCTCACAAGACCACTTTGGCCCAAATATTCTCTGTTGGATACATTCTATACTCATTCTCTGCAATGGAGATGTTTACATAAATGTCAATAAAATATCTGAAGATCATGCTAAAATATCAAACCGGAAGATGCTCTTGAGGGAGTGACAATGGAATATAGAAATCGTCTTTCTGTTGACAGCAGATTCATCATCAGAATCTATTGTTAAAATTCTAAATATCCGTAACCAGTATAAAGGACCATTAACCAAAATGATGGATGATGAAGAAATAAATTATAGTTTCTTGGGTATTTGTCTTTCTACATAGATTGTGACCTCTTTGAAAGGGAAGAAATCATTGTCCCCCATTGTGCATGCCCAGGGGTTTCACCCAGGGGTGAAACTCTGGAACAGAGTTAATGAATGAAGGAATGAATGCCAGTTCTAATTATGTCTACTTCATATTTACATTTCATCCCAGGTAGTCCCCATATCTGTCAAAAACCTACAACTATACTTTGCATACCTCATGATCTCTGATCTAAAAAAGAAATTAATAGGGAAAATTAAGTATTTTACATTTATGAATATTTTACCAATGCTTAGAAATTTCTAGTGTATTCTAAAATTTCAAAGCTGAATTATTTACATTGTTTGGTCTGGATTACCTGAAGATTATAGTAAAACTATAACTCTATAACTCTACAGAGAATGATTTTAAGATATGTCACAACTCTCCATTAACCAAGGAACCAAGAAATTTGAATTAGAACCAAATATACCACTGATAGTTTCTTTACCACCAAATGATACTACCAAATAGATGAATTCTGGAACAATGGAATATTTCTAATTAGAATGATATTAAACTGTTTAATCACAGACCTGTACCTCTGAAACAAATAATGCATTATATGTTAAAAAAAAAAAAAAGAAGATAGCAGGAAGGGAAAAATGAAGGGGGGGAAATCGGAGGGGGAGATGAACCATGAGAGACTATGGACTCTGAGAAACAAACTGAGGGGTCTAGAGGGGAGGGGGGTGGGGGATGGGTTAGCCTGGTGATGGGTATTAAAGAGGGCACGTTCCGCATGGAGCACTGGGTGTTATACACAAACAATGAATCATGGAACACTACATCAAAAACTAATGATGTAATGTATGGTGATTAACATAACATAATAAAAAAATAGATATTGAAAAAAGAATGATATTAAACCCATTTTGTAGTTATAATCTCATAAAATTTGAATTCCATTATTTCTACATTTCACAAAATTGTACCTATAATAACCTAAGTTGATTAGACCAAAATTTAAAAATCCAATCATGTAAAAGAGAACAGGTTACAAAAAGAATTGACATTTTTCTAGAGATCTCTCCTCTAATAGCCTGGTTCAGTCATCACGTGGCCTTGTGTACATAGTATCTATAACAAAAATCTTTGCACAGAAAATCTCCTGTAAGGATACACTGAATAACCATGATTAATTTAGCTCTTTACCATGATTGAGTAATAGTAGTGAACACTGTTACTTTCCTACAAACCAGTAGAGGGATAAAAGTTGATAAACTTGCTTGAACTTCATATATATAAAGAAATGAAATAATTAATGACTCTAGGGAAAGAATGGATCAGTAGTTCAAATATACTTATTCCTTTCTCTCTTTACTCTGAACATTGCTCACTTTCTCCAAAGTTTATTACCTGTAGTCACTAAATTTTGTCTTTGATGCATATGATCCATATTCAGATATACTGATGTATGTCTTGAATAATTTGGGGGATGAAACTTAACTACAAATTTATTAATATACCAGTAAAGAAACACATCCAATTCTCTGAAACGAAAATAACATCTGACATGTTGATGCATATACTTAAACGTTCAAACACACGCACACACACATGCATGCACACACACACCCTGTGCAAATAGAAACAGAGCCTTACCCTATAACACAGTTAGAAATTCTGTTCAGTGTTAATAATGAAAAGTCAGTGTAATGGGCAAAAGCTTTCCACTGAGTTGCAGAAACACACATAACCATCCATGGCTATTTGGTGTGGTGTCCTGGCATGATGATGATTTTATTTATTTTGTCCAGATCCACTCTGGCTTCCCAGCTCTAAATGAAGTTGGTCTTCTACATCCAGTATCTATTTAGGAAGATTGCTCTCTTCCAAAAAAAAACAGACTATCTCTGGATTGTGCTTTTCTACCTGGAAAATTTGAGCAACTACACATGTGCCTTATAGTTTTAATAGTAATATCTTAACAGTTGCTGCTTATTGCATTATTTTTATGTGTCAGACACATACTAATAATAAGCTCTTTGACATGTTATCTTAATTTTCTAAACATTTGAATTTGTTACTTTGTTAATTTCATCTTTGGTATCTTTCAGTGTTGCTCATTATAAGCATTCATTTTCTATTCCAGGTATTTACATTACATTTGTCCCTTGTAGAAATTTTGAAAGCTGCAGAAATTTCAGTTTTGTTTCACCAAGTCACTCCCTCATCCTTTGGACTGACTTCTGTCTGTCAGTTTGGGGAATGTGCACTTCTTAATCCCGGATTTGGTGGTAACATCACGTTAAGCGTTATTGTCTTAGGGAAGTTCTCATTTTCTCTGCTTTTATAGGTTAGGACATTTTGTTGCCTAAATGTGGTACCCGTAGCTTTTGAATCATTGTGGTTACACTCCTGCTCCCCACCCCTAGCTCAGCACAAGGGTGTTTGGTTTAGCTGTCACATACTGGCCGCTCTTCTTGCTATACTCCTTTATCTCAGACTCACTCAGCATTTCCTTTAACATACTTCATTTCCCTTAAAGTTGAGCTGAGACTTTCCATTTTCAAATTTGTTTCCATTTTCAGAGGTTTATTTCTCTTTTTGGAAAAAAAACTGTGCCCCCTCTTCTTCTCTACTTTGATTTTTATTTCTTGTTATAAGTTCTTTAAAATGACAGTTCTCCTCCCCCACCCCCATAACTGAAGTGCTTCCAGAAATGTTAATACGTTCTTTCTTACACCACGGACCTACCATTATCTTCGGTTTTTCTTAGCCAACTATATTCTGCTTCCTTGTATACCTCCAAACCTGAGGTGAGCTTCTACCAATAGATACTTTCAGTCTTTATCTCCATAATCTCTTGACGGCATTTGACACCACTGGTCACCCCTTCCTTTTGGAGATACTCTGTTCCCTTGACATCTGTGATGCTGGGCTTTTCTGATATTTCTCCCATCTCTGTTTGTTGTTCAGGGTTCTGGCCTCGTTGTCTACTCATCTCATTCTGTACTCCCTACAGGAATCTGCCATACATGCCCATGGACTTGTACAAGGAAACAGAGATGCTGACAGCACAACATTTATTCATGTTCAACCGGGATCTCTCCTGATCGCTAAACCCATACACACAGCTGTGTATTGGGCACAGCCATTCAGTTGTCGCTTGGGCACCTCAAGCTCAGAGGGACCTGAAACTTAACTGTACAGTGCTTGGCACATAGTATGTGTTCAGTATATATTATATTTCCAGATAAGGGACTGGTAAATAAATAAATACATGGGTAGGAAAGGTGGCCCCAGAAGTGGCTCATGATAATATGTTGATGGTGATACTGTTATCTTGCTCTGTCAAACTACTGACACAGAGACTCTTGACTGCCTTGATCATTGAAATTTGTTCTGACTTTCTGATCTCTCTTTTGACCTTCTGGTTTCCAGACACACTGCTTATTTTGACTGATTCTTGGACACCTCATATTTTTATGTTCCTAAACTTTTGCTTCTTATGCCCCAGAAACCACAGATCCTTTATTCCTAGACTTGGCCTGATTTTTGACAGGGGATGCATGCTATTTAATGTGCGTGTATGTGTGTGTGTCTGTGTTTGTGTTTGTACATGGGTGCTTTAACTGTAGTTCACATAAAGACTCCAAAGATGAGTGATGACCTTGAGCCTAGTGTTAAGGTTGTACAATTGCAATAAGCTAACCCTTTAGAAAACTATGTTTACATTTACAGGAGCAAATAGTCAGATAGCTTATGGAAACCAGCATAAGCATTTTATGACTATTACTTAAAGGACTTAAAGGACACACCATGTATGATGTTTCCTTTGGAAAGGAAGGGAACATACTGGTTTTAAGGCAGTCCTCAAACACATGGAAAAACTTTAAAAGGAAGATCATCCAAGAAGGTTTTCTTACTTTCATGCTTTTTTTGTATTTATATAGGTTTTTTTTTCATTGACTTAAATATTCTTTACAGTCATTACCAAACTCATGTAATGAATTTAGGAGAGAAGCAGGAAAGACAGTATTTATTGGAGAAGCCATAGCTTATTATATGTTTATAGCCTTCTATATTTCTTGGAACATGAGAAAAATGAAAGTAAAATTCTGCATTAATATAAGAAGAATTAGTTCAAATACAAATGGAAACTAAAGAGACATATCTCTTCTTGTGCCCTAATGGTGGCTGGCTGAGAGATCTTAGACAAATCACCAGGAACATCACAATGGAATATCAAGTTATAGACTTTTTTTGGGGGGGGGCAGTTACTCTATGCACTATTATAGCTTTTATTAATTCGAAAATAATAAAAATGGCTTTTCCTCATTACTCTATCAGTCAAATGTAGTCATACATTGTTTGGGTCTTAAAACATAATTTTGGTCCCTTACTATGGAATAAAATCCTTTCTTACCCATAAATTTTATTCATACAACATGTATACTTACGTGTTTAATGTGGAATTAGGTAAAAGGAAAGTCACATAAAACTTAATAATGATTCTTTAAGACATGGTAGGAGATGAAAACCTGCAATAAGACAGCTTAATTTAATCCTAAGAACCACAACTGCAGTGTCTTGTGTTTTGATTTATTGTGTTTTCCCAGCATATGTGTTTAAACATGTTCACCAACCTCTGGAATTATTTAGAGAAATGTTTGTGCTGCTTAATTCCCCACGTAAATGGTAATTTCATGGCAGTTCTTGAAATAAATATTTTTAAACTTGAAAATATTTTGTGTCTATTTCCATTATAGAAACAAACATTTAAAACCCAAAGTAATATTTTACCAGTAATTTGAAACCTAATAACATTTCTCTGAAAAATGTGAATTCATATCTGATTGTAGTGCTGCCATCTTATATTGGTTCTGCTCTCTTTCATACTTAATCTGTATAACATGTTGTGATAAATTGCTCCATATCTCAAATTGAGGATGCCTTTCAGTTATTCATAGTGTGGGTATTGTCTGATATCTTATGTGGCCACACCCTCCATTCTCACCATCAGGGTCATCATCATCATCATGATGAAGGCAAATGCATTGAATTCTTTCTGTATCTCAGGCAATGTGCTAAGAGCTTTACACACATTATCTCATTTAATTCCCTCAGAAACCCTCTGAGGAAGAGATCATAAATCCATTTTATGGGTGAGGAGCCAAGTCTTCTCCTCGAATCAGTCGTGGTCTTACTTAAATTATTTTAGAAAGCTACATTTCAGTGGTGAATAAAAAGTAAAAGAGTTGAGAATGGTTCAGAAGTTCAGATACAGAACAGCATATGATATTCAGTTGCCTGCAGAGAACATCAGCTAAAATCCTCTTAGGCAGATAATCAAACACAAATATAAAACCCCTCAAATAATTTTCATTTGCGGTTATGGAGTCAAAAGGAGCAATTAGAGAAAAAGAAAGCTTTTTTTTTTTTTTAAACAAATATTTTGGTACAGTGGTGTGTTGCTGTGAGAAACTGTGTATGTGTGTGTGTCTGAGTTTAGGGCCTTAGCTGGATTAAAGGGAGGAGAAGCCATGATGGTGAGGAGATATTTTGAAGTGTCCTCCTACCTGTAAAGGAGGATGCCCAAAACAATGAGTTGGCTGATTAATATTAGTTTGAATTGAAAAATATAAAGCCTGGATTTTTATGGTTTGAGTTATTAAAACTGGATTTTGAAACTATTAAGCACTACTGATTTATTTCAGACTGCAAGAAATAACATCATCCTAAAGGTAGAACTAGACAAACCATTTAACAACACATTAATAAATGATGAAAATGTTATCTTAATGAGAAGAGTTTGTGCTTATAAATGGAAAGTGTTTTAAGTGCAAGCATTAACAAGAAATAGATTACTAACATTATAGGAAGTCTAAGAATATACTAAAGTTTAGGAATTGTGGAATACCACAATTTTAAAATACGTATTTCTTTCTCATTCAAGACCCCTTCATCTCCTTTCCTTCTAGAGCTATTTATTGTTTAAATGGGGAGTACCCAGTGGCTTTTCTCATTGTTAGTGGTGATAGATGATGATCCTGAAGAAAGTCTAGATAGAATTTAGTGATAAAAATGACTCTTTCTGGGCCAAAGAAGTTGCTTTAAACACACAAGCAGTTCTGAATGCAAATAAATAATGGCAAAACCGGTCTTTTCTCTTTGCTGTAATAAGCCCCATATTAGCTAACTTCCAGATTTTAAATACAGAGTAACATTTGATAAGAGGTGCTTTGCCAAGTGGAAAGAAGACAGCAGATGAGGGCATTAAATTGAAATAATGGGCGCTAAAAAAGATAATGGATCAGGCTACTCCAGAGCAATTTGCAGGGAGAAGAAACTTTGCAACTGGGTTCTCCAGCTTTTTCAAAGAATGATCTCCTTTTACCTCAGTGATGTGCTAGCTGCAAGGGGAGGGCGTCAAGTGGGTGTGACTTATATACTTGACACTGAGGAGGGTATATAGAATCTCTGCTTACTGACTTGAATCATACTTGTTGACTTGGTGGCCTACAGCTTCCAGCCAGCTCATCTCGCTCTTCCCCTGGAAGAATCATTTAAGAGACAGAAACAGCCATTAGTGCTGTGATCAACTCTGAAGTTAGATAGGATTGGGCTCTCCATTTAATGTTTGAATTAATTTTACATTTGAAATTAATATTCAGTATTCAACTAGAACTTAGTAAATGATTCAGTGAGATAATGCATGGGGAAATGCTTTATAGATTCTAAAGTTCTCTATAAATACCAAGTAATATGACAATTGCATGACATAAATAATCCCCACGCTCAGTATTTAGGACTCTTGTTACTGTTACAGAAAAAGAGAAAAATAGACTGGGGAGAAGCTATGGTTTGAGAGGTCTGAGATGCCAGTCATTTTTCACTGTCTGTTCTTCCTTGATATACCTGAAAATTATATTCAAAGAATAATTACTTTGCCTTCACTAAAACACATATTCCAACGTGATCACACATTATAAAAATAATGATTGAATATGGACTAAATGACTGATAATATTCAAAACAATATTGGCCCCAACTGGGAAATTTTCTTCAGCTCTTTGTTTCACTTTTTACCACACTAAAACAATGACAAACATCCATTGATTTAGTGCTTGCTATATGCTAGACTCTGTGCTAAGAATGTATTATGCATTATTCATTCCCTATTCAACCCTATGGGATAGGTGTTACTGTTGCCATCTTATAAATGAGGATGCAACAGTACAGAGAGGTTAAGTAAATTGCCTGAGGTCACACAGCTAGTAAATTTTATAGTCAGGATTCTAGCCCAGGGCTCCTGGGCCCCAGATCCAAGGTTCCTATGTGATATACCATATATATTATGGGAAATGGGCCTAATTTTTCCCATTATTCTGACTATTTAAGTTCAGAAAAGCCAATTGTTACATATGTACTTGTAGTGTGCTGTAAATAGAAGTGAAAAAAGTATCTCAGGGAAGACATTTAAAATTCTATATGAGTAGAAGAAATGGTAAAGATTTAATAGAAGCCTCTATTGTATATCAGAGAGCTTATTTATTCGGCCAGAGGATGAGTTTGTATATTTTAAAAGGTAGAATTAGAGAAGCATAAAGAAGAAATGGTGGTTGTGAAAGTCTAACAAAACAGTATTTAAAAAAATTCTTAGTATGTGTGTCATATAATGTAAATGTACATAAAATGCTTTGATTTGGACCATTGGTCTTAAAAATTCTCAAGATGATCCAGGTTGGTGTCTTATATATGGATTAAACTATATAAAGTCAATAAATTTACCAGTTTTATACTTGAAATATAATTATAGATTACTTGTTCCTAAATCCAGCAATAAAGTTTAATAATGGTACAGTTTCAAGTTTTAAATCACATTACTTTTTATAACCAGTACACCGTACGACAACGTTTATTATCTAACACAGTGTCTGAGGGGCAGGAATCTTGGAATGCCTTCCTTGGGTGATTCGGGCTCAGGGTCTCTCACGAGATTGCAGTCAAGTGCTGAGGCTGGAGTATAGCTTCCAAGATGGTTCAGCTCACATGGTTATTGGCAGGTCTCAGTTCCTCACTGGCTGTTGGCTGGAAGTCTCCTTCCTCACCTCAGACTTCTCCCTAGGCTGCCTAAGTGTCCTTACAGTGGCAGCTGGCTTTTATCAGAGTGAGTGATGGGAGAGGAGGGATGGGGGGAGAGAGAGAGGAGGAGGGAGGGAGAGAGAGGAGGAGAGAGGGAGAGAGAGGAGGAGGGAGGGAGAGAGAGGAGGAGGGAGGGAGAGAGAGGAGGAGGGAGAGAGAGAGGAGAGACTATAAATGGAAGTTGCAGTCTTTTAGAACCTTGAAAATGTCATGCCATATTCTGTTGGACATAGACACCAACCCTGGTACAGTGTGGATGGGAACTAAGCAAGGGTATGAAATACTAGGAGGTGGGGAATTGGTGGGAACCATCCGGGAGGCTGATTACCATAAGTATTTTATTAGGAAAAAGATGTACCAGTGATGTCCCAAAGTTTTTATGAGGAGATATTGCCCAGACTGTGTTAACAAAAATTGTAGTTAAAAAAAAAAGTCTGAACCAAATCCTGTTCCAATCTTGGATACCACTTGGTGATTTTGTTGAATTGAATTTGTAGGTTTAGATGGAATTTGTTATATCAGACTAAAAAGCCATTTTTATAATGGAAGAACTATAGTGCTGGATTTGAATGTTCCTGTTTCCCACTGTGCCACTTCTGAATCTCAGCTTTCTTATCTGTGAAATAAGATGAGTATTAGTCTTGTAGACTTGCGAGATCCTAGTTGTAAAAATTCTAGTCTGGCAATGAAAAATAAATGGTAGATAGTAGAATTAGTAGATGAGTAGATGAAAGTATGTTTATTTTCAGAAACATTTTTAAAGAAAAGATGCATTAAAATTAATTAGTTTTTAGTGCTCTGCCATAGTTCAGAAAAGAATTTCAGGTGGGATTTCCTCTTATAACTAAATAAGTAAAAAGACATCCATGTTACTAATAATTTAATATAATGAGGCTAATTGAGAAGAGCAAAGAGACACAAGCATGTAGATTGAATGAAAGATGAAATTTAAACTTTTTTTTTTTTTTTAGCACTTGCAATAGTGGGGACTAAACTTTTAAAACACATTGAGATAACTGGCATTAATAAAAAATGATTTTATAAACCTGGAAGAAAGTTTCAAAGCACAGGATAAAAAGAATCAAAGGTCATTAATAGTAAAGCAACTGAAGTTCATTTTGCTCCTTTTCTATTAGTTTATCCTAGGTTAGAGATAGGTTAACTTAACATGTAAAAATTCTCAGTTTTTGAGGAAAGGCAAAATGTCAGTCCTTAAAGTTTTGTTGTTACTGTCTTGAGTTGCTTCTATTACCCTCAAGCTCCATGACTTCATTGATTTTCCAGCCCGGAGTCCTAACCTAATATGTCCATTTTTTTTTAATTTGAATAATATATTTTATTTAACCTAATGTATCCAAAATATTACAAATCAAACATGCACTCCATATTAAAAGTCATTCGTGAGATATTTTATATTCTTTTATTCTTACTAAGGCTTGGCAGTCCAGGTACAGCACATCTTGATCGGAGCACTAAATTTTCCCTGGGAATATTTTTTTAAAATTTTTAAATTGTTATGTTAATCACCATACATTACATCATTAGTTTTAGATGTAGTGTTCCATGATTCATTGTTTGTGCATAACACCCAGTGCTCCATGCAGAACGTGCCCTCTTTAATACCCATCACCAGGCTAACCCATCCTCCCAACCCCCTCCCCTCTAGAACCCTCAGTTTGTTTTTCAGAGTCCATCATCTCTCATGGTTCGTCTCCCCCTCCGATTTCCCCCCCTTCATTCTTCCCCTCCTGCTATCTTCTTCTTCTTTTTTTTTCTTAACATATATTGTATTATTTGTTTCAGAGGTACAAATCTGAGATTCAACAGTCTTGCACAATTCACAGCGCTTACCAGAGCACATACCCTCCCCACCCCATCCCTCCCACCCCACCCCCCACTCCAGCAACCCTCAGTTTGTTTCCTGAGATTAAGAATTCCTCATATCAGTGAGGTCATATGATACGTGTCTTTCTCTGTTTGACTTATTTCACTCAGCATAATACCCTACAGTTCCATCCAAGTTGTTGCAAATGGCAAGATCTCATTCCTTTTGATGGCTGCATAATATTCCATTGTATATATATACCACATCTTCTTTATCCATTCATCTGTCGATGGATATCTTGGTTCTTTCCACAGTTTGGCTATTGTGGACATTGCTGCTATAAACATTGGGGTGCACGTACCCCTTTGGATCCCTAAATTTGTATTTTTGGGGTAAATACCCAGTAGTGCAATTGCTGGATTGTATGGTAGCTCTATTTTCAACTTTTTGAGGAACCTCCATACTGTTTTCCAGAGTGGCTGCACCAGCTTGCTTTCCCACCAACAGTGTAGGAGGGTTCCCCTTTCTCCGCATCCCCGCCAACATCTGTCGTTAACTGACTTGTTAATTTCTGATATGTCCATTTTGATCCTTGTGCAGTTTCATGTTTTTTTTCTTACATCTCTAAAAGGAATGGGGTTTCTTTTTACTTTTCATTGTTAATTAAAACGTATATTCGGAAAAGTCCATATAACATATGTATACAGTCTTAAAATAATTATAAAAATTAATTACCTTAGTGTATTCATTTCCTATCTATCTATCTATCTATCTATCTATCTATCTATCTATCTATCTATCCGTTTTCTAGGGCTGTTGTAACAAAGCACCACAAACTGGTGGTTTAAATAATAGGGCTTTATTGTCTCACAATTGGAAGGATGGAAGTCCAAATCAAGGTGTAGACAGGGTTGGTTCCTTCTGAAGGCTATGAGGGAGATGCTGTTCCAGGCCCCTCTCATAGTTCCTGGTGGTTTGCTAGGCATCTTAGGCATTCCTTGGCTTCTCTATGTATCACCCCAGTCTTTGCCTTCATCTTCATATGGTGTTCTCCCAAATTTTTCTTTTTTATACGTACAGTGGTCATATTGGATTAGAGCCCACCCTGATGACCTTAACTGTATCTGCAAAGACCCTGTTTCCAAGTAAGGCCACATTCTGAGGTACTGGAGTTTGCTATCACTACACCTATGCTGGGTAAG
Organism: Neomonachus schauinslandi; assembly: GCF_002201575.2. Taxonomy (NCBI): domain Eukaryota; kingdom Metazoa; phylum Chordata; class Mammalia; order Carnivora; family Phocidae; genus Neomonachus; species Neomonachus schauinslandi. The sequence goes on along the minus strand of NC_058411.1, from coordinate 62,630,311 downwards.
ACAGATAGCACCATCCCAGAAATGACCACTTGGAGCTGTGCTTTCCCTCTCTTCCCCGTGGTTACCTTGATTTGGACTTCGGTGAAAATGATTTCCGTGTTTTTCTTTACAGTTTTACCATTTGCGCACCATCTCTAACAAAAATACAGCTTTTGTTCAAGACTTCACTTATGAAATGGATAAGTTTTAAAAAGTGGGACTGGGAGGGGCACCTGGGTGGCTCAGTTGGTTAAGCGACTGCCTTCGGCTCAGGTCATGATCCTGGAGTTCCAGGATCGAGTCCCGCATCGGGCTCCCTGCTCAGCAGGGAGTCTGCTTCTCCCTCTGACCCTCCCCCTTTTAATGCTCTCTCTCTCTATCTCATTCTCTCTCTCAAATAAATAAATAAAATCTTAAAAAAAAAAAGTGGGACTGGGAATTATATGCCAGGACTGATGTTACCTTCAATTCCCCGGGGCAATATTTATTAAACATGCCTACTTTTAAGGCTGAAAGTAAATAACCTAAAAATAATACTATTTATAACTTTCAGCAGGCAAAATAGAATTAATACTTTGGAAGCTGCATTTCAGATCACATTTTTATACAGACTGCCTCCTTGATGACTAATATCTTTGTGAACTTTTCTGAAATGTATTATATTTTCTCAGTTTGTTCATATGATAATGAAATCCATGATCATTGTTTCCAAATTTTTCATTACTAACAACTCAAATTACTATGTCCCCTCTAAACAAATTTTGAAATATTTTAATCTTGTAAATAACACTTATTAAGATATATTCAGGTCTTTCTCTTTTTTTTCTTTGTTTCTTAAATTCCACATATGAGTGAAATCATAGGGTATTTGTCTTTGACTTATTTTAGTCATTTAGGTTCATCAAGAAAACGGACTCTTAAATATAAAGAACGAACTGGTGGTTGCCAGAGGGATGGTCGGTGGGGGGGGTGAAATAAAGGGGTTCAAGAGTCTATTTGTTGTGATGAGCACTGAGTAATGTATAGAATTGTTGAATCATCACACTGTACACCCAAACTCACATAACACTGTATGTTAATTATACTTCATTAAAATATCTGTATATCCTAAAAAAGAGAGATATATTTAGGTCTTAGCATTCTTTATTGGTTAGTGATGGATGTCTACCAGTGGGACTGTTGGTCAGCCTAAGATATCATGTGTAGTAAAACACTGCCAGTATCATACTAGCTAAAAATCAAAGATACTTGATGTTTTAGTTTCCTTGTCAAACCTTATTTAGGAAAAAGTGTAAGACTTCTCTTAGCTTTAAAAAAAATACTGAAAATAGTTCATGCCTGTTTCTTCCTTTGAAGATTCCTAAAGATCAAGGTTGCTCAATGAAACAAACACACATGCACACACACATCACCCCCCCCCACACACACACAGTCTTTGCTGAAGTCTGCAGCATGAAAGCACAGTTACATTAAATTCCTTGTAATCATGTTTTTTTTTTTAATTAAAGTCTTCAACCCCATAAGTACAGATGGTTGCCAAATTTCAAATGACCCATAATAAATCCGGCAGGTTGCCCTGTTCTCCCATTGCTCTCTCCCTTATTAAAATCTCTTCTGTGTCTACTGTAGAGAGAGGGGTAAAAAGCAGCACTTTGCCACATAGTAGATCCTTCATATTTCTTTGTTGAACAAAATACATTTTTAGAAGGTCCTTGAGAACTGTGAGTTCAGGAATGGGAAATGGTTAGAAGGATTGATAGAAGGATTAGGATAAGGTAGCTTACCGTCAAAGTCCACTCATTCCAGCCTTGTTTGCTCACAGGAGAGCCTCCTCCCCACAGTGGGAAGTTGCTGCTCTGCTTTACCTGAACCGCGCATCTCACCTTGTTGGGAGGGGAACTCAGCAGCTAGATACATTAGGGTTAGCACACATTTCTCTTTTTACAAGGTAGATACTTCCAGAAAGCACCCTTGAAAATCAATGGGATCACATTGCCTTCCTTCTTCTACCTCAGGTAAAGGTGGGCAAGGGAGTCGTGTCGTTGGTGGTGTGGGGGGCGGGGCTTCTGTGATGTAGGAAGGGGTGTGGTCATTAAGATTCGAAGGAAGGCACTTTCAGCTAAGTATCTGGGAAAGAGAAGACTCAAAAGGAAGGAAAAATTATAAGAACACATTCATCTGTTTGAAGTTTTTTGCCTTGAACTAACTCCAGACTCAAACAAGGAGTGGGATAGAGTGGAGTTGATTTAATTTTTTTTAATTTCTTTTTTCACTTACTCAGTGTTCATGCTGGGAATATTTTGTTCATAATTCTGCCACATTAAGGTTAAACAGTCATCTAGGGCTGATGAGATCCCTGACCACAATCTGAAAGTTTTTAGTTTGAAAAATTTTTCAAGTTTCCTATAAAAATGTACTTTTAGAATTTCATTTGTTTGTAAGTTTGGAATTGCTTGTAAATAAAATCTGTTTGTAGTTCAACAAGTGTGTTTTGAATTTTGAATGTCGTTTCTACAGCAGGGATACCTAGATTAGGTAACCCTTTCAAGTACTGACATCTGAAATAGGCCATAGGGCATAACTTAAGTGAATATATTTTTATTTTTTTACAATAAATTACTTTATTTGAAGTCAAGAACTATATCAAATGGATTTCTGCTCCTTTGGCACATAGTATATTGCCTTGCACATAGATTAATAAATTAACGTTAGGGAATGAATGAGTGAATGGTTATATAGAGATAGAGTATATACAATCTCCAGCAGGAGCCATTTCATGAATAGATTTGTGAGTTTAATTATTATTGTCTAAGTGACAAAGGAGGTATCCTTTATTATCAGTAAATTCATTCAATAAATATTAAACTGATCACTTATGATTGCTAGTCACTGTGCTAAGTGCTTTTGGGGGAGCCAAGATGAATGAATCAGGACCTCAGCCCTCAATTTCCAGTGGGGAAATAGTCATAGTAATCACACATTAAAACAGGATGAGGGCCACAACTATACTATACAGATTAAGTGTTCTAGTGGTTTAGAAGAGTACGAATAATTCAGGTGTTTGGTGACATTTGATTTTGGAAATGTGATGAAGAAAAAGAAGGTATATATCAGTAAAGAGATACTTTCTGCAGACAAAAGAAAAATTAGCTAGTGGCAGTCTATACAAAGATTAGTCTTTTTTTTTTTTTTTTACATAATAAGAATTACAGAGGTGGGTTGTTGGTTTAATAACCAAAGACACTGTGGTTAGAAGGTAACTACTCCAGCTACTCAAGGCAGAAAGGGTGGAAGCTAGTGGAGGCCACTTTATGCTTTTTATCAGAAAAGCAAAGGCTTTTCCAGAAGTTCCAAGCTGACTTCTGCTTACATATCATTGGTCAGATCAATGCTACATGGGCACCATTAATTACCATAGTACCATACAAACTATACTGGAAAGGCATTAAAAAAAAAAAAGCAAAATCAAACAAAAACACAAAAGAACAAACTAAAGAAGGTTTTGAAGTAGGGTTTCTTTAGTGTTACTAATGAGAGTAAATACAGAAAGATGTCTGATCAATAAAGAGTAATCTGTCAGAATTTAGTAGATAATTAATCATGATCCCTAGACTTTATGGTAGAATAGTTTTTTTTTTTTTTTTTTGCTGTACCATACTAGCAAAATTTGACATAATATTCTGCAACAAGCACCTGAATGATGAAAGACTTCTAAAAGATGGGGGGTATTTGAATCAAGAACCGTTTTCTCCAGACCAAGTCTTTCAATAGTCCCAGCCTGGAGAACTTCTGTTAACAGCTGAGTGATTCCTTATCTTCTTTTGAGAAAATGTGGTGGTTGTTTTTTTTTCCCTCTCAGTCTCTAGAAGAGACCTGTTTCCATTATTTCTTTCAAATGGTCAGGGGCACATTTGTTGATGTTGTCAACACAGGAGATTTATAAAGAAGCCTCTTTGCTATCTTTAAATCACTGAACCAGTGGGATGGAGCAAAAGGTGTTCACCATTTCTTATATTAGTATCCCATCAGTTATTATTATTTTTTAATTTTTAGATTTTTATAATTTTTTTTTGATAGAGGAATGTAAGTCCGTTGTAGGAAAGGAAGACCACAAATGGAGCAGATCATGGAGGATCGAAAGCTCCTATAATTAATAGAACAGAACAATAGCAAACAGTTCTACATTTTTGACAGCATCTTTACCTCTTACAGGTGATTTTCTTCCTTGGAGGTTTTTTGAAAAAAAAAAATAAAAAAAGAAGAAAATAAAGAATAAAAGAAGAAAGGAAGCTAGATCCTCTTTCCCCTAGAGCTGAAGCTTTGCAGCACTCCAGGATCAGTAGACTTGGTTCCAGAGAGTTGTTTGTGCTGGTCTTCTGGGGGAGGGGCCTGCTGCACTGATTCTCAGGCTGACTTGTTTCAGTGGACATGGGCCTCCAGGGCACAGTGGAGGTTTTTTTTGTGCTGTTGTTATGGTTGTTGTGGTGGTAGGGGTGTAGGTGTGTTGCCTGAACCACTCTAACCCTAGATTCTTCTTCTGGCTTCCTTGGGGACCACAATGAAGAAGAAGGAAAGGCAATCAGCCTCTTGTGATTGGTGTACATCAGTGGCTTTTGAACAATAGTGTGCATAAAAATTTGGTGGGGGGAGCTTGGTAAGGCTTACAGGGCTACTGATTGAGTTAGGCAGGAATGGAGACTGGGAATCTATAGGTACTTCAGAGAGTTCTGATGGAGGTGGCCCCAGGACTCCAGTTTAAGAAACATTCATGTAGACAGTCAGTGAGGTGGTAGCCCCCACAGTAGGTCTTCATGTGTCTCATCTGCTCTGGGTCTTTAAAATCAGGGGTCTCTAAAATAGGACATGCGTACTCCAGGTGCTTTGTAGGAAGACCCATTTTGGTTTGGGAAGGAAATAATGAGAATTCTACTTCTATTCAGTTTTTAATGTTTCCTTTTAAAATTTATTTCTTGTTTGTGTTTTGTAATGGACATGCTGCATTTGCACTGTTGTACAAATTTATAATTTAGAAATGGATAGGTACATGCATATTAAAGGCCTACTCTAGAAAATGTTGTACTGATACTGAGGCAAAATCAAAGTTTAGAGATGACTGTTTTCAATGATTTACAAGACCCAAATCCATACCTCTCTCCTACTCTTTACAAGGGTTTATGGTTCCTTAATTGTTTTTCATTTAGATATCGACATTAGTCATTGCTTCTTTTATTAGTGTATACATAAACACAGAGCATACCAGAAGATTGAGAGGAGGGAAGGGCTTTACAATTTATGTCAGGTAGAAATATCTGTGTACTAAGGTTAATTATCTGATCTAACACCTTCATTTAAACAAACCCTTACTGAGGAATCAAGAAAAGAATCAAAATAACTTCAGTCTCTCAGGTTATGGATCACTTCAGCCATTTGCAGAGCCTGCCGTCTCATCAGAGCACACCCAGAGACTCAAGAGTGGATATGTTTAAATGTGGATTTTCTAGAGACAGCTCATTCTTTGTCTTTAAACCTGGGGTTAGCCCCTTCTCTTCTGTGCTCAAAGGATTCTTTCCTATCACGTATATCTCTCTTCAAGGTTGAAAAAAAAAAGGGCATTGTCTTTCCTGCATGTAATTATATCTTTAAAGATATTTTTAGATTACAACAGCCAAAAACACCAATTGTCACCATATTTATGAGTATAATTCATTAAGTAAAATTTTCATTTCCCTTATTTGGAGCTGGCACCAAGATTTTACCACCTCATATTTTCTGTGCTTTGAAACAGACGGTAGGATCCAAAGAGGCCATGATTTTCTATCCCAGGTTCTTCTAGTTGGTATTTCTAGATATAAGGCTATTATTACTTTTCACAAGTGTTCACACACACACACACACACACACACACACACCCCTAATCTATTTATTCAACTGAATTGTCAATAGAGGAGGAAAAAACCCACATAAATTGTTGGCTTGCAAAATTTGAGCAGTGTCTGTCAATATTGTCATTCTTTTAGCAGCCACAGACCACGTGCCATGACTGAAGGTCTGAAATCTAGTCTGGAATCTCATTAAAAAATTTTTTTTTCCTTTTAAACATTTTATTTCTTGTTTTAGTGCTACTTTTTCCTGGTATTTCTCGGAAGTATTATTGGCTGGATCTGGGTAAATTGAAGAGGAATAGCAAAACTGGAGTTAAAATGATACTGAATATGACTGACCGCTGTTGAGCCCTTAGATGCCAGACACTGTGTTGGGTGCTTTCTTATCTCATTTAATCTGGACAATAACCATATGAGTTGGGTGCTACTGTTACTATCCTCTTTACTGACGAGGAAATGGGGACTTGGGGAGGTGAGTCATTCAGCTAGTACATTGAAGAGGCTGGATTCCAGATGTGCAAGACTGTGTTGTTTAGCAGGATGGATGTATTCTGCTTTTGACTCTTTTTGTAAGATTGTGAGTTGGGGTGGGGTTAGACCACTTTGGGGAAAACAAATACATCGTATCCTACCCCAAGGAAAAGCCCAGATGCAGAGCTGGGAGCATGGCCATGCCTTGTACAACTCACAGAGCATACTTTCCCTTGTATCTGAGGTGAATGGTGCCCCCTAGAGTTGTGCAAAGTGCTGGTACTGGCTGGGAGCTTCTGTCTCAGGCAAGGAGGTTGAAAGAAGGTAATGGAGTCTGTCTATATAAATCTTTTTTTGTTGTTTTTTTTTTAAGATTTTATTTATTTATTTGAGAGAGAATGAGAGAGAGCAAATGAGAGGGGGGAGGGTCAGAGGGAGAAGCAGACTCCTCGCTGAGCAGGGAGCCCGACGCGGGACTCGATCCAGGGACTCCAGGATCATGACCTGAGCCGAAGGCAGTTGCCTAACCAACTGAGCCACCCAGGCGCCCTGTCTATATAAATCTTAACAGCTGTGTATAGATCTGGGCACTAGGATGCTGCGTGGATGGAGGGCATCCCAGATGCCTCATGGAGGAAACTGGGCTTCTGGCATTGGAGGGGCTCACTGGGTATCTGTGTTCCAATCCCTAGGAAATGTTCTAATTGCACCTTTAAAACATGTTTTTATTCCATAGATCCAAGACTGTTAATATTTCCGTATTTCTTTTTACCCCTCTGTGAAATGGAAATGATCAATGTTTTGTGTACTAGAGAAATGTTGCATGGATTAGTAAGAAAAGGTCTTCAAGTGGTCGGTTATTTTTTTTCCCCACAAAGTGTCAGATAATGACTAGATTCAGTTTTAGATTGATATTTTCCTCAGTCCCTAAGGTGACAACTTTTTAAGATTGTCTAGGTGTGATTTAAGGTTAGGAATCCTGTCTATCCTCTCATGTTTATATCCCCCACACCTGGAATATTTTAAGAACTCAGTAGGTAATTGCCGAGTGACTTAAAATTGCTCACATATTTTGAGCCTCAGTTTTCCCTTATCTATAAAATGGAGATACTTAAGGTAGGGTGCTTAAGAAGATGACATTGATTAACATCTTAAAGAGCTTAGTATAGTGCCTGCCACATTGTAGGTACACAATAAGTGTTTGCTACTAATATTATTATTATTTTGCTTATTGCTGCTTGTTCCTAAAACATTATTCCTGCCTTTGCCACTTAAAACCTGTGTGCCCTTGAACAAACTAGTTGAGCTATCAGAGTCCCAGTTTCTTATTCTGTAAAATGGGAATATAATGTGCGCTTCCCTGATTGCTGCTATGTTTAAATAAGGTTCAGAACTTACAGTTTATTTAGTGCATATTATATGTATCACTGAATTAGGCTTGTTTTCTTATTTAGCACTTGCAAAACTCTCTTGAGGTAGGCACCATTGTTATTTTATAACTTAGAACTCTAGGGCTCAGAGAGTGGTTTCAGTGGCAGATCACATAAGTAGGAAGTAGCCGCTGTCTGATGCCACTCTCCTGTACTTTACAATCCCTAAGGCCATTTAAAAGGACCATACATACACATTTGTGGGCAATTATTTGTGACATCTCTTTCTCTGGGCCCGGGAGTTGCAGTATAGTAAGGTACCTTAGCATAATTTGTTCTCTTTAGGTATTTAAATCATCATGGTGGAATGAACATTTCAGAGAATCACATTTTCCCCAAATTTCTCTTTGTTTTTACATTTTTCAGACTTTGTTTCCAGTCTAAACATAGTGGGTCCTGGATTTTTCAGGTCAAGAAAGAGTAAAACTATTTAACCAAAGTTTGGAATGGGGTCTTTTTTGTGTTACATTGCCCATTTTGTGGGCTTTGAAGTGGTTATTTAAAAAAAGCTTCTAAAGGAGGAGGTGAATTTAGGTTTAAAATCATGCCAATTGACTTGTCAGAAACTTTTTTTTTAAGGAAAGAAATGGCATATTATTATGTCAATTTTAAGCAGCTAGATAGAGTTTCTGTGAGTGTTAAAATTATGCCAGAGGATCATGGTTTTGAACATATCACATATCCAGAGACCTGGAAGCTAAAACTAACTACTTTATCACTACGTTTTTCCCTGGGGTGTCTTAATTAAAAACCAATTTGAGAAACAAGAAGCATCCGTTCCTAGCTTGAAATATTGTTTCTCTGACGGATCTTTCCTTGCTGGAAGTCATCCCCAAGTTGTTTTGGAGTGTCAGGTTCAGAGTTAATTGGGTTTTCCTATCTAGTGAGAAGAGGTGACTCTTTTATTTTGGTCTGTTGTTCCCATGGTTGTGAGCTTTGGAAAGGTTTGACTCAGAAACCATGAGATAGTAACACAAGCACTATATTTTTTGAATTAGTATTGATTGACAGGTCTCTAGTCAATGTAAACAGCTTGAAGGGGGAACTGCAGTTATAGAAACGGAATTTGCATTTAAGAATATCCTCTTGTATGACATAATGATTAAGTTTCACATTAATCAGAATAACAAAAAAGGGAGATATTAATTTTTTTGTAGTGAGTTGTAAATTAGAATACTGAATTGAGAATAGAATGTATTTTTGTTTAGGTTTTTCTTCTCAGAGGCTACCATTTCAAAAGAGCACTGTTGATGTGAAAGTCTGAATAAAATTCACGGAGTAGCATCAAGGACCTCTGAGCCCAGAAAACTGAGTTTGGCAGTGCTAATTTGTATTAAAGTTGTTGTTGCATGACAGCCGGAAAAAGATTTAATGCTTGCCACCTGAATCAAGGCACGGAACATTGGTTTCTATAACTGCCATGAATTTGAATCGAGGCCAGTATCTCTAAATTTGAAATAAACTGATACTCTGTCTTGAAAGAAGATACAGGCCACTTATGTTGTGGAAGGTATTTAGAAAATAGTATTTCAATTTAATTTTTTAGCAATAAACACACACACACACATTTTCAAATTGTTAGGCTCCTCGGCACTGTGGCCTGTAGTGGTTCTTGCTGTTGGAGGTTCACACGGGAGAACTAAGAAATGCTTGCAGCCATTTATTATCCACTTCCAGTCAGGAGTTAGCAGTGAGTTTGCACCCGGTTCCAGGTTTGGCATTTCTCCTCTTACCACAGAGGAGCTGCTCACTTCATCAGAAAGTCATTATCCCTCTTGGATGTCACTATGGTTCAAAGTATTACAGTATTGCTTTAGGAATTTAGATTTTAACCCAGCCACCCTGCTGTGGTAAAACCTTAGAGCCACCAGATGCAAAATCCATTCACATGCCTAGCACAATAAAAATGATGATGATGACAATAATTCATATTTAGCATTTGCAAAAACATCTTTCATCTGAAGAGCTTTTGTAAACGGAACATGCATCTTGAGACTACTTTATAGAAAGTGATCTTTGAGTCCAATATGGAAATGAATCCACCTCTGAGGTGAAATGTGGCAGCCATTTAATTATTTTTAACGGGGTACATAGGAAGCACAGTTGTATCTCTATGCAGTAAATATTTTTGCTGAGAAACTAAATGATATGTTACATTAAAATCTTCAGACTATAGTTTTATTCTTACTGAAACATAACACGTTCTTTTTGATTAGAAAAATTCGCAGAAAGTTGACTGTTTAAAAACTAAATCTCTCCTGAGTTCTTCTTTTTCAACCCATGGAGGATCCCCTTCCGGTATCGTAGCGGTGTCTCTCAGGTGTCCAGGCGCCACGCATCTTATTTCACCTTCTTGGTCGGAGTTGTAGTTAGGGCTTCAGCAGCACGCCGAGTTGATGGGCACGACCAAAGCACACGCAACTCTTCATTGCACAGATGCAAATAATCCCAGGCCAGTGTCTCTTCCCTTCACACGTTCTCCCTGGGTGATCTCATTTATTCCTAGGGTGTCAAATAGCAGCTCTAGGCTGATGGCCCCTTACGTTTCATCTCTGCTTCCCATGGCTTGCCTCAGTGTCCGCCGTATTTTTCTTTCTCCTCTCTCAAGGTATTGACCCAGCACCACCAAATTCCCCAGTAGGATGCCCCTTAAAATAATGTCTCTCTCTGGATGTGCTCCTTAAATATTAACTCTTATATTAATTATTATTTATTTAATTAATCTCACCTCATGCTTTTACTTCTGTTAGATATGCTCAATACTTGGCAATATTTAAGACAACCTTCCCCTTCCCAAATCCAGTTTGTTCCTGAATTCCGTGTACTTGGTCCCTTACATCTAACCACTACTTTATAGGAACCAGTCAATGGGTTTTTACTGTTAACGGGGGGATAAAGGAGAAGAAAGAAAGTGAAACCAAAATCATTCAGTTTCCCACCTGCTAATATCACTCAGAGGGTCGAGGCAGAGTTGAAACTATCGGCTAAAGTAAAGCTGTGGGTAACTTGCAGCTTTCCGTTATTGTTCTGTAGTGACAGGACAAATTTAAAAGTTTGAGGCTGCGCCAGAAATGATGTGTGTCTGGTTCGGCCATTTGTAACTGTTCACAGCATGGAATGGAATTATAAATGATCTTAAATGAAGGTGAAAGGACAATTATTTTTTAGGTGTAATTAAAGAAGAAAAACAAATCCCAACATACAAAACTGGATATTTGAAGAGCATATTGCCATTACATGGAAGTATTTTCCCTGTCTTTAGCCAGTAATTATAGTGAATATATTCTCCATCAAAGATGAATGAATTCTTCAAGTTCTGTGTTTTTAGAGTATTTTGTAGGGCTTACAAACTTGAAAATTTTTTCCTTGTGAAATTTTGTATTTTTCTTGAGAAATTCTCTCCACCAAATTTGTGTGTGGGTGCTTTATATTGATGGATTTATTTATTTAAATGTATATATTCCCAGTATATTGAGGGAGCAGGACACTCGTATTAAATCATTCATTTTTGAGATGAACACTTTTATCCCTGCCATTGTAGGTTTTACCTTAATTTTGTTCTTCCAACAATGATCTTGAATGCAAAATTTCCCTTTATAAATGAAAAAATATGTATACCAGTATTCATTCCAAAAGTCCTTGCCAATGTGATAAATTTAAATCTTTGGCTGAAACTATAGGATGTGTTTTGGGTTTCCTCCTTCTCCAATGATGGCTGTAAATTAGTGATGCTATACTATATGTAGTGTATCAAAGCTTATCAAATGAAATAGTATTATTAAGTGTAGTGCAGAATAGCTCATTCAGAAGAAAAATTGTTTAATACAACATGGTTTAAAATGAAAGCCTGACTGACTAGACTCAGTGATTCAGTATATATAATGCATTGTAAGTTGCCCCGTGTTCTGAAAGTGAGTTGGACAATGTTTTGATGTAACCCTGATCTGGATTATAAAGGCTCAGTCTTAGTTTTGGTTGACTTTAATCCCTGCCGTATCTTAGAGTTTCATGTGGAATTAGAATCAGAGTGAGGAGTCTTCCAAAGATCTTCAGAGATCTTCCACTTGGATGGAGTCAGTGATGCCCTTAAATAAACCTTGCCAATTTTTAGTACTTGTATAAACTGAAAGTGCTCACAAAGGACTAGATACAAAAAAAGAAAGAGATGAACTATAACAGAGACCTGGTGTTCTTTTATCAACATTTTGTTGTCACCCTTATTTGGAGATGTGGCCATGTAGGTTGACTACCTACATGCTTATGTTTCAATTTTTGATAAGCCTTTCTTATGCTGTATTGTAAATGGAAATAATATTTAAAACACGTTTTTATTTTCTTCTAATATTTACAAAATGTATTCTAACATTATCAGCAAATTGGATAACCTTGGGATAGCTGGAACACTGTTGTGTTTGCATGTATTTTTTAGAGATAGGAACTGTTTCAAAAAAACAACAACAACAACAATGGACCCAAAATAATGTGTTTATTGTTCATTCTTAACAGAAGCTCTATTTTCTCTTGTAGGGTGGAAACAGTTGACGTTAATTATCCTTAGTCATGTGAATATTCTGTGAATTTTTGCTTTAAAAGGGTTTTTGGAGGATTGGCCACCAAGTCTACAGCTTTGGTTTAGTCATTCCTGTGTTCTAAAAGCTCAATATCTGATTTAATTGTTAAGGACGATTACATCAAGGGAGGTTTTCTGACTTGATGTCTACCTTGCCAACCAATTAAATCCTGGGTGTAATGTGCATAAAGATGTAAGGAATCTGAGGGCCAAATTGTATCTATTCTCTCATAAAGGGAGTTCTTTAAATTATGGTAATGATTATTACTTGATATTTATGAGGGCCATCTGGGCATGACATTCCAGAATACTGCCTCAGCAAGATATGCTTATACTCAGACTTAGACAAACAAGCAAATAATATATATTGATAAAGAAATGGAGAACAAAGAAAGGAATCCTGTATGTGGGCTTGGTAACAGTGGTTTTTATATATTCAATTTAGGGAGGCTTCAGTGATGTGTCTTGGAGGAGAGAGGTACAGCTACAATGGTCTAGAGGCTACTGAACATTTTTGAAAAGTCAGAAATTTACAGCATACAAAAATATATACCACACATATAACCTAGTAAAGGGATCTTTGGTTATTACAAGTCTGCCTTGTTGATGTTAGGCTGTTCCCATGCAAACTGGGATTTTTAGTGTTTCAGGAATTAATGCTTAATGCTTGTTTTTTGTGAAGAGTTTAATGCCCAAATGTATGTTATATTTAGTTAGGGAATTGAACTTCTTTTGGAATTCTCAGTGTAGACTTCTGAGGAAGATATCTTTTTTTTTTTTTTTTTTTGGCGTGTATGCCAGCTAGGGATTATGTCTGAAAAACAAACAAAATGAAACAAAATCCACAAATTCATAAGAAAGGACACATTTTGGAGGTGAAAAGAAGGCAGAAAAAGAGATCTCAGGCTTCTAGGAGTGCAAATAGTCGATCTCTGTGAGCATTTCACAAGGATGTTTAGGATTCAGATTCTGAATATGGATGGCAGCAGGTTGATTCTTCCTAATGCACGGAAATAGCTTGGAAGAAGCTATAAAGTTCTATCATGTCATGGGTTGGTGAGCGAGGATGGATTTACACGATCAAGGATATAAATGGCTGTGAGTGAGTCGTTAGTCATAAAGTCCACGATTCTTCATAATTGACATGGCTTTCCCTTGTCATTCATATAGACAGCAGTAAGGATGGGGAGCTGCTGTCATTGTCCCAGCAGCCCTGAGAGCCCACATAGACGCCGCTGTGAGGATTCTGAACTCAGTACAGAGCACTTGTATGCCTCTTGCAGCCTGTGTGCAGCTGTGTTTTTGGATGTTTTGCATCTTTTTAAAAATCATGCCTGGAGCACCAGCTATACACTGCCCTTTCTCATTTGTATTGTTTAGAGAACAGAATATGAGTAATGGGTTTTTTTTTTTCCCAAGGGTTACTATGTACCTGCGTTTTGAGAATAAGATAGAAGTGTTCTCATGCCATTCATCATGGTTCAGCCTTAAAAGGCATGCTCTAATGAGGAGACAGGGAAGCGGATTCTCTGCAACTGAAAACATTTTGGATAGATTATGGGGTGTCTACCTTCCAAAGGTTCATGGCTATTTAGCACACTGAAAAGATTTGGATGCAGCTGATTTCCTTTGACCATCAGGGAAAGTATGGAGAAAGGAGAATGGGAAAACTCTGTGTGCATTGGTTTATGTGTGTTGATGTCAGTGGGGAGGATGAGGTTTTTGGTTCCATTACTGTGTGTCAAGTATATTTTTAAATGTGACTTAAACCTAAAGGCAATGCGAAACACCGATCAAAGGCTTCTTCATGAATTAACTTATTTTGGGGATGTTATTGGGCATTTTTAGTAGAGGCACAGTTATAAACTTTGTTTTGTAGCTTACTGGTAGGGTTAGAAAGTTAGCCGTACCACTAAATAAGATTCGGTAAGAGGAGTATTGTAGCTTTGATTGAGCTGGGCTAGGGGAATGGGGGTCTTTAGCTTAGGGTGGATATGATTTTACTTTATTATATTTTTTAAGGTGGAGAAATGAATGAGGCATGCATTCATGTTTTTCACCTAGGCCAAATGGAAGACTTTTCAGTGATGTAACCCATTAGGTTGGAGAAGCTTTTCTGTGGAGCTGCCCCGCGGTGCTGAGAATAAGTTATGAATGCTGCACTGTTTCAGCGCAGAGGGCCTTGCCGGGAAGAGAGCGGTGTGCCTGGGCCCCAGCTATTGAGGAGATGCCAGTCAGGGATGAAAACGTCTTTCATGAAACTATAGCTAACTTCCCTGTGACACATTACCATAAAGCAGAGAGTATTTTTAAAACCAATAGTGTGAAAATATGCACAATACCTTACAAAAGTCAGAAGGCTTTATTTTAAAGTATGCAAGTTGAGTGACTAAAAATATACAGGTTTGTGTCGGAATTCTTTTTAGTGAATTGGGCTAAGCAATTTTCCTCCTCTCTCCCTCTCTCCCTGTTCACAGCTCTGATTTCTTTTGCCTTTTGGTTACAACTACAAAAGATGTCTTCTGAGACAAATGCTGGTGCATGACATCAGGACGAAGGAATGCTCAGCCCAGTCCAGCATGTTCAAAAGCATCAGCTGCTTGAAAAAAATGTTACATTTTTTCAGGATGGATTAAAAAAATTAAGATGATTCCCCGAGAGGGGGAAGTTAGGTGTAGACTTTTACAGAAGTTTGTTGTTATTATTTCCAGGGATCAGAGACACACTAAAATTGGAATTGGATTTTGAGCATTAGTAACATAGTGTTTTTCCTCAAACAGAAGATGTCCTGTGGTCTTTATGAAACAAGTGATAGTAATAACAACAGTAGAATAGCATAAAGTTGTAAATTTTGTAAAAAGCACATACTTAAAATTGTAAATTTTAAGTACTGCATCTTTGATTTTAGACAGTATAGTTTTATGAATTTATAAGATTAATAAATGATTATATGTCAAAATAATTTTAATTTCTTTTGTTCTTAAGTAGTACCATGGCTTAATTTGGAGTATTTCCATAAAATTTCCAATACTTAGGTAAAGTGGATATTAATTAAAATAACAAATACTTTGTCATGGCTTAATCTATGAGAGAAATAGAAAAAAAAAGAATTAAAAAAACTATCAATATCCTCGTAAAGTTAATATTATTATTAATTTCCACTTTTAGTTCTATCTACATCAATAGAAAATGGAAGTTCTGGAAAATTTTTGTCAAGTACAATTTCACAAAAATATATCAAAATGCCAATATGTAAAATATTCAAATCAGACTGAAGAAGTCATTGCTTTGGTGATTTATTGACTATATATTTAAAAATTATAATCTTTAAGTATTGCAAATCTCTGTTCAGTTATGGCTTAAAGTTTTAATCATGTTAAAGGTAAACTGAGTCACATTAAAATTTTCAAGAGTTTATTTGAGCATATGTCGATTCTAATTGGGCAGCACCAAACTGAAGGTGGTTAGGAGCGCTCCACCAGCAGGAGCTAGGGGCAAGGTTCCTGTAGAGCAGAACGCTGAAACAAAGCAAAGAAATTATTTGGTTGGCTATTGCTTAAGCTGGTGCCTTATTTGGGAAAGCCAAGTTGGCCGTTGGTGATTGGTTGTTCTTAAGTTTCACTCTGTTGGATTCTAGAGCTTGACTCTGGCTTAGGTTTTGGTTTACTTAGGTAGCTACCAAGACATTATTGCCACCCCAGGCTAATGGCATCCTTGTTTAATTACTTTAACAACCATTAAGTAATAGATGCTAAAACTTTACACCAAGAAAAGTATTCATGGATCAAATGATTTCTGCCTGCAGGGAAAGGGCAAACAAACAGTAAGGAAAGGACCAGATGGACTGGGTCACGTAGACTTGGCACAGCAAGGCCAGGGAGTGCCTTCACCGTATCCTGTGGGAGTTCAAAGTGTGCATGCCTCTTGAGTAGGAAAGGGGAGTTTGTGGGGAGGGTCTGCTCACTTAACTAGGCATTGCAGTCTCCGAGTTGACTGAGGCTGGCAAAAGGCAACTTCCGTCTACTTTTTATGTGTGCTTTTTGGAAACTGAGCCTCTAGTAATGACAAGAAAATGATGAGACTGGAGAGACCTTTCGTTTATGCTTCTTGGCCATATGTTCTTCTTGGGGCAAGAACATAGAGACTTTAATATGAGAACAAAATAAGGGAAAGATTGTATGTACAGAAGATAAAGCAAATAATTCTGATACACTTCTGGATAAGTTTTTCAGTTGAACTGTGGATTGAAGACATTTACTCCTCAGTAGTCATGGCCTCTTTGACTTTCCTTCTAATAGATTTTTCCACTAATTAATTTCTCTCCAATAAGTAGCTACAGTTGACTCTTGAACAACATAGGTTTGAACTGCACGGGTCCACTTTACATTTTTTTTTTTCCAGTAAATGCAGTACAGTTCTGTAAATGTATTTTCCTTATGATTTTTTTAATCATGTTTTCATTTCTCTAGCTTACTTGATTGTAAGAATACGGTATAGAATACATATACCAAATACGTGTTAATTGACTGTTCATGTTTTCAGGAAGGCTTGCAGTCAACAGTAGGCTATTAGTAGTTGAGTTTCTGGGGGAGTTAAAGTTATACTCAGATTTCCTACTGTGTGTGGGGTCAGCACCTCCACCTTTGTGTTGTTTTAAGGGCCAACTGTGCTTGCATTTTTTGTAGGTACGTTATAAAACATTCAAGGATTTGGTAACTGTTTATAGCTTTCAGGATAATTTGGGAACAACAGAAAAAATTTCTAGCTGAGCATTTGGCATAGTTAATCTGGTGATGATTTAACTGAAAAAAATGATTTTTTTAAAAAAATTCTATAAGCCTGGCTTTTCTGCATGTTCATAGCAGAACTTTGTCAAAGAAAAGAGTCAATAGGATAATTTTCTTTAATCTTTCATCTTCTTAGTTAAAAAAATTTGTGAAAGGTAATTCCTTCTGGTTTATGTCAGTAGTATAGAAACAGACACATTGATATATTAACAGTGATTAATTAAGATATAATGATGGATAACAACCTGACTACTCCATATACCCATTTAGGATTCAGGCTTATGCTTGGTCTGGTATTATATGAGAAGAATGAGAAAATCTTGTATTTATGTGGTATCTTTCTCATGAGGACCCTGGAGGTTGAGATCTGTCATCTAGGACCTGCCAGACTCCCTGGGAGGAGAGGCAGTAGTGGAGACAGATGCGTGCAAAGCAACAGCTACAACTAGTGTAACGTATGCTGTGAAAGAGGCAAGTACGGAATGTTCTGGTGCTGCCTTAGAATTGGGACACCAGACTCATTGTAGAGGCTCAGGAGTAGATGTCAGGGGAATGGAAAGCCTTCCAATCTTGAAGGATAAGAGAGAAGTACAAAAGGAATGAAATCTTGCCATTTGCAACGACGTGGATGGAACTGGAGGGTATTATGCTGAGCGAAATAAGT
This sequence comes from Neomonachus schauinslandi, assembly GCF_002201575.2. Classification (NCBI taxonomy): domain Eukaryota; kingdom Metazoa; phylum Chordata; class Mammalia; order Carnivora; family Phocidae; genus Neomonachus; species Neomonachus schauinslandi. The sequence continues at coordinate 62,612,528 of NC_058411.1, read as the reverse complement.
CAATCAGAGAAAGACATGTGTCATATGATCTCACTGATATGAGGAATTCTTAATCTCAGGAAACAAACTGAGAGAGGGTTGCTGGAGTGGTGGGGGGTGGGAGGGATGGGGTGGCTGGGTGATAGACATTGGGGAGGGTAAGTGCTATGGTGAGCGCTGTGAATTGTGCAAGACTGTTGAATCACAGATCTGTACTTCTGAAACAAATAATACATTATATGTTAAAAAAAAAGATAGCAGGAAGGGAAAAATGAAGGTGGGCAATTGGAGGGGGAGACGAACCATGAGAGACTGTGGACTCTGCAAAACAAACTGAGGGTTCTAGAGGGGAGAGGGGTGGGGGGATGGGTTAGCCTGGTGATGGGTATTAAAGAGGGCACATTCTGCATGGAGCACTGGGTGTTATACTCAAACAATGAATCAAGGAGCACTACATCAAAAACTAATGATGTAATGTATGGTGATTAACATAACATAATAATAAAAATAATAATAATAATAAAAAAGAAAGAAGTAGGCAAGTAGATTAAGTGGAGAAGGACGTTGTAGGCACAGGGGCAGAAAGGCCATAGGGAAATCTACATCGGCTGTTGCGAACCTGACACATTTGGTCATGTGACAGGAAACAAGGTTGAAAAGCTCTAGTTTGGGAAATCATTAAAATTTTATTTTGGGCAATGAATTTGGAACTTTATTTTATACTTCCTATCACAGTGCCTGTGGTTTGAATTAAACTGAAAGCTGCAAAGGATTAGCTTGGGAGTGAGCTGGTTAGATGTGAATTTTAGAAAACTAGCTCTGGTGGTGATGGGGAGTGAGATCAGAAAAAGGAGATGCCAATGTGAGGTGATGTGGTCCTCCCAGCGAGAGATGGTACCCTGATCAAAGTAGTGCGAAAGGGGATGGGCTTCATAACTTATAAGAGGCAAAAGCTATAGAAATTAATTGCTGGAGGGATGTGAGGGGTGAGAGAGAAGGAGATAGTCATGATAAGCAAAGGTTTCTGAGTCATCGGTTTGTGTTTTTATTCCCTGAAACAGGGAATGTAGGGAAGGGAGCAGATTTGTGCCAGAAGATGATGAGTCCTATTTTGGACATTTTGCGACTGAGGATTTCCATTAAAATGTGAAGTGGCAGAAACTCAAGTATTTGTAGACAAATCCAGAATATGAAAATAATTGAATGTATTTGATAAGTGAATGCTTGTTGAATGACTGGATGTGTAGATTAGTCATCAATTCATTACATTTTAAATGACTATTATTGACTTGCTGTAATTATTTTAAAACCATACAGCAAGATAAAAAGCATTCTAATTATTATAAAAGCAAAAGTAGAAGTCACAGAAACAATTCTTTTTGTTGCATAAAAATTTCCAAATAGGTTAATGTGACTATACATAACCCTGCACTTAAAGTTGATTAGTCTGAGTGCTATGCTAACATTTTGCTCTTCCCTGATTGCCTATTTTTTGCATTTCTTCATAACAATGGAAGGCAACTCATGGGTGAACCCAGTAGGTAGAAGAATAGATGTGAGGAGAAGTGACCAATAAAAAACTTGAAAACTAAGAATGAGTGTAGTTTTTTATAAGTTGGTGGAGGATTAATCCATTTAGACTCAAGGCTTATTCTTGGTGAGATTTATTACTGGAGGCTTGTCAGGATCAGTGAGATGGTCGTAAATGGCCCTATAGTGGTATATTTGTGATCATTTTGTGATAAGGATTGCTATTATTCATGTTCCCCCTGAAAAGCCAGCCTGGTTATTGGGGCTGTACTTCTAGAAAAATTGAGTCCTATGTAAGAAATAATCTGGACTCCAGGGGTAATGTCTCCTTCTAAGACTACCTTGGAGGCTTTCCCTTTGGACGAATCAAGGTCCTCAGGCTGAGGTGTATCTGGCCCTTTGGCAAACATAGCCTTAATTTCTAGCTTTCTGTCCATCTGCCATGGTTTTTCAGCAATGGTAGAAGCATTGTCTTTTGAAGCTGTACAAGGTACTGGTTTGTATGTTCGCAAGGGCAGTAGAGACTGAATGTAGGTAGAATTCTTCCCTCTAGCCCTCCATAAAATAACACACGTCATTCATTTAATGACTAGATGACAACAATTTTTGATGATAATTACTTTTCATCTCTTAATTTGCCTCATTCAGATCATAACCCATGACTAGTTCAAAGCAATTTGATTGAATTGCAAGTGCCATTCCCAGTATTCCACATTACAGGGTATCATTCAGGGTTAGTTAAAAAATACTTGCTTTTGCATCCCCCCTTGAGCCTCACAGTAAGACATTCATTGCCTTGGTTATTTGGCAGTGGCATGGGCTCTGTCACTCAGCAGGCCAGCCCGGAAGTCTGATGTTGTCAGCACTCAGAAGGCAGATCCCTCTCTTTCCAGTGGACTCATATTAACCACATTCATGAGGCTAATAGAACCAGAATGCCAAATTATTCATTTACAATGAGAAATACAATCACACAGATGGAATGCTTGTCTTAGCAAGACCCTCACATTCTTTTCCGGCAGGGAGAGCAGATCACACTGAGAAGGGGCTCAGTGGGCATGGGATCAGAATGGGGGAGTAGGATGAATCAGACTAACAGCCTGGCGCTGCCTGCTGGCCATAGACTGGTCAGGAGGACAGGATTCCTCAAGTCTGTTAACTGAGGCAGCTCCTCCGTGAAGGGAACATTCAGCATTGATCTCTGGTGCTCTTGTTTTCTAAGTAGTGTCTGTGGCTAAGGCATCCCTTTCTGAGCATCATAGTCTTTCTTTAGGTTGTCAGGTCATTAACAAATCTTGATGAGAAGTCATGCTGTTTCTTTACAATGACTTGGCCTTTTTTGGTTCTCATTTATTAGTTATTGTTACAGTAGAAATTTCATAGAGCAGTTTAATTTCCAGGTGTTTGGACGATGCCACTGATTAGCCCCCAGGTACAGGCAGTGTCTAGAACTGAGTCAGCAAATGCTGACTCACTGCCTGTCCCCAGCCTTGGAGCCACACCTGTCACAGAGCCTGACGTGGGGCTCTCTGGGAGGTGAGTTGCTGTGGTTATCCTCATTTTAGAAGTAGGGGAAAGTAGGGAGCCACAGTGTGTGGTGACCGCATTTTCCAAGCCCAATATCAAGATATAAGCTATCTATACCTTCATATGAAGGCACTAATGATTTCTCTTTATTGGGAAAGATTATATGAAATATACATGTCAGGATTCAATTCAGCATGAAGGAGAAGAATGAGGCAAAGATGACTCCAAAGTTTTGCATGACTAGAAGAATGGCAATATCAATAATCAATAGAGGTAGACTGAGATACAGAGATAGTTTGGCAAAGAAAATGATAATTCTCTTAGGACTATGTTGCTTATGAATTGTGTGAGAGCACAGGGATGCAGACGTAGGTTTGTGAGTGACCAGTTTTAGAGGTTTGAGAGTAGTAAGAACGGAGAGACTCCAAAGGAAATTAAAAAAAAAAAAACAAAAACAACTTTTAAGGAAGTGGCTGAAGTGTAGGGTCAGGAAATGCAAGGAGGTGAGAAATGCTAGAGGAAAATATAATCAAATGCAATCAATTTCCCTGCTTTGTGTAGGGTCAGGTGATCCAGGAGATAAGAAATATAAGAGGAAATCATAAGCAAATGCACAAAAAGGAAAGATGATTTTGGACCTAGAAATGGCCCCTGAACTTAATAACAATATCACATATGACAAAAGTTACATTTATTAGCCATTTTGTGCTTTTTATTAGTTCAACGATGGGTTATTTTCCACTTGATGGGCGGAAGTTCTGTACTTCACCAACAGATTGTGGTCTTTATTTCCCACCATAAATTAATTATTCTCTCCAATTTATTTTCGATGAATATTATTTAGGTTTTGAATGAAGTTAGTTTTTAAAGAAGAAAGAAAAGCTTTAGAAAGTTAAAATATTTTTACCTTTTTAAAGACGGTTTTATCTTCATGGCTTCATAGATATAGTCACATTTTGATTAATAAAATCGTGGCATGAGACTCTTTTTAGTTCTTTCTGATATTATCAGATACTCTGTTTAATTAAGCACTTTTGTTTACATAAACAGGATCTTAGCTTATCACAGCCCAGAAGGAATTTGAAGAGGAGGATTTTTAAGTCAAATTAATTACCTTCTGCCCCAGGGAAAGAGAACCAGCAAGTTTGCAGAGATATCTTCCTCTGAGTTTTCTAAGTAAAAGAGGTGATAGAGAGAGAGGCTGGGTGCTCTGAGGGGGGTCGGGGCTGGGGGAAGGAGGTAAAGGTGATGGACTGGGATAGCTAGTTGTTATTTTGTTTGAGATATGATATTATGAATTCCGTGGATACCATAAATATGAAAGTACTTACATTTGTATTTGAATGCATAGTATTGAGGAAAAATGTAAATTATATTGGGATTCTATGGCACCTCACTCTTCCATCTGATACAATAGATTCTTGTAAACTGACTCCCAAGATATATTGAATTAATACCCTGTCAACAAAGAGTTAAGATTGGTTATTAATGCTACTCGTACCTCTCCTTCAAAAAAAAAATCAAAACTACAGTAACTAAATATACAATACTTCTATAAATTATAGACTAGAGTACAAAATATTTTTCCTCCATGAAAAAATGTAATTGGACTGAATAACAATGACTTCATATAAAAAGAAACTAATTTTTGATGAAGTTTGCAAGATAACTATTTATTATTAGGGCCTTAAAATTAAAAAAAATTGAATAGCCATCCTAGTATTTATGTTTTAAACATTTAAACACCTTGAGTTCCTTGAATCAAGATTCTCTACTTGAAATAATTGTCATTTCACTAAGGAAGCAAGTAAGTCTTGGGAAGATGTTGTAACGACAGGAAAGAAAGGAATGTTTCAACAGGAATCTGAAGCAGGGGCAGCTCAGCACAGTAGACAGAGTGTAGGTTCCAACCCTCGTTGTGATACTAGCTGTGTGGTTTTGGACAAATTATGTAACCCTTTCACACCTCAGGTTATCCCTTGCAAATTGGCAATAATACTCACACAGGGCTTCTGTAGCTTTAAACAGGATGATGCATGTAGATATGTCAGGCACCGGAGGCATTCAGTACATGATGATTCTGAATAGGAGAAATCCTGAGTACTTTCACTCCTGCAAAAACCAACCATGAATTGGGAACCAGCCTTTTTGGGGGGAGGGGTGGGGAGATACCAACAAGGAACCTTTACATCTCATTTTTGGCTCTTGTAATTTCAGCCATGGCCCATTTATTTTCTTCCTCTGCTTCCTTTTCACAATCATGGTCTTAGGTCACCTTGCATTCGAATGTGAACATTTTCCAAACTGATTTCCTTGGCCCTCTTTTCTCCTTGTTCTAAATCTCTCCTGGAGTTACCTTGTTCTGTATATCTCCTTCAACTATCCTCTGGCTCCATTACTCCTAAACTTACATTGAAACTCAGCCTCATCCCTTGATCAGAATTCCTCATGGCCCATTGAACATCTGTGGTAGATGTTTGGCTCTTGTAAATCAGCCCTTCTAACTCTGTGCCTTCACTAAGGGCTTTCTCCTTCTTGTTCTGTAACCTGGTTAATGGTTGAACCATCCATCCAGTTACTCAAGATAGAAACCTAGGAGTCACCATTGACTCTTCCTTACATAACTTCCTGTTTGCTCTTAATTCTCTCTACTTCTGTGTCCCATCACTGTGGTCCTAGCTAAGGCACTGCCATCTTTCATCTAGGTAACTGAATAGCCTCTTAACTGCCTTTGTTCTTTCTATGTCATGGCCTGTTTAAAAACTTTCACTGATGGGAATATATCAGCCACCATGGAAGACAGTTTGGCAGTTTATCACAAAGTTACCTAGCAATTACAGGTATCTACTTGAAAGATTTGAAAACAGGTACACAAACAATTACAAGTACACACATGTTCATAGCAGCAGTATTTGCAATAGCCAAAAGGTGGAAACAGCCTAAATGCCCATCGACAGATGAATGGATAAGGAAATTGTGGTATATGCATTAAAATGAAACACCCTTTGGCCGTTAAAAGGAATGAAGTAGTGATACTTCATGGTATCACATGGACATGGATGAACATCAAAAATGTTGTGCCAAGTCAAAGAAGCCAGGCACAAAAGGTCACATAGTGTATTATTCCATTTATACGAAGAGGTAAATCTGCAGAGAAAGAACACAGCTTGATGGTGGCCAGAGCATAAGGCAAGCAAGGAATGGGGAGCAGCTGCTTAGTGGGTGTGGGGTTTCCTTTCGTGGTGATGAAAATACTTTACAACTAGATAGAGATGGTGGATGCACAGCTCATTCAGTAAATACTATCGAAGTGTTCACTTAAAAATGATTAAGTTTATATTGTGTGCATTCTACCTCAACTTAAAAAAGTAACAACAGATTTTCACTGGCTCCCCCTTATGTGCAGACTGAAGTTCTCTTTCCCATCCATATGGGAATAGGTGCTGTTCCTTAAATACCGTGTACTTTCCTCATTCTCAGCTTTGGCTTATGCCATTCTCCCTTGGTAAAGCCCAATTGCATCCTTTGAGGAGGAACAGAAATACCAGAATTTCCTCTGTGAAATATTCCCCACTCTTGCCATTTAACCGGGTGATTGCTATTCTCCCTCCCCGCTCTTTACTGTCATAGACCTGACCCCAGCCTGCATGGTGCTGTATCTAGGTTAGTGGTGTTCCTGCCTCTTTCGTGTTTGTATTCCTCATGCAAGGAACACAGTAGGTACTCAAAGGTGGCTCCTGTGTTTTATTTTTAAAGACTAATATTTGCTTCTTTAATTTTAATTATTGACTGTGGTTTAGAAAAAATCCAGCTGAACTTCTGTTCTATCCCTTGATTTATAATAGGAGTATTGTGAGGAATAAGATGGGGATTATTACAAATGTTATATTTCTTGTCAAATACAGTTGCATTTTGTAAATGATTATTCAGTGTAAATCTCCATCCTGAACTATTTTTATTTCTAGTAATTGCAGATATATTTTAAAAATTATTTCCTTTGATATTTTGGAGAAGAAACAATTTTAACTTAAGCCTCTTACCTTTGGTAATGGTGCTCCAAAAAAATGACATATTTTGGGGAGAAGATCTGTTAATGATATATTTTCCTAGGCCAGTTATCCTTACTGTTACTTGGTTCCTTTTATTTCCCCCCTTAAGTGTATTTAGAATGAGCTTCTGTTGCTGGTAGTAAAAAATATCCTAAATAATGCAACTTAGCATGCTACAATCACTACATTTACTCTGGAGCTTTGAATAGGAGTAAGATTCAGTCCTTGTCCCAAAGTGTTGGCAGTGGGTTGGGGTGAAGCAAACAGGAAAGCCCACAGTTACCACCCAGTGTGATGAATGCTGTAATTGACGTTTATACAAAATGACGCAGTATCACAAAGGAGGGAGACCGTCACTCTGCTGGGGGGAACAGAGGAGGTGGCACTGGTGCCATGACATAGTTGAGTTTTGTTTTATTTTATTTTATTTTATTTTATTTTATTTTATTTTATTTTATTTATTTGAGAGAGAGAGAGAGAGCACGAGTGGGATGGCGGGGGAGCGGCAGAGGGAGAGGGAGAAGCAGATTCCTCTGAGCAAGGAGCCCAATGCCAGGCTGGATCCCAGGACCCCGGGATCATGACCTGAGCTGAAGGCAGAGGCTTAACTGACTGAGCCACCCAGGTGCCCCACAGCTGAGTTTTAAAGAATGAGTTGTGGCAACAGGGTCTAGTGGTTTCTGGAGAGTGTCAGCAGCCTCCGACTTAAAATATTTTTGCCAGTTATTGTCCAGGTCAGACGTGTGTAAACCAGTTTTGATCAGTTTGAACTTCTGTGCTACCAAATATCTAGTAGAAACTGACTTTCTTTATCTCTTGTCAAATCCCATGTTATTTTACTTTTCCCATTGTAATATATATTTTATTTAAGCGTAATTGACACCCAACGTTACATGAGTTTCAGGTGTGTAACTTAGTGATTTGACAAGTTGATACATTATGCTCCGTTCACCACGAGCGTAGCTGCCATCCGTCCCAACTGCATCACGATGACAATATCGCTGACTATTTTAATGACTGTTGCCGAAATGAGATTTACCACATTTACCACTAGACTCAGACACCAGCTAAATGTGCTCCGTTGCTTAGCCTCTGTGTTCTCCTGTGCTGCGTTGGATCTGACTGCCAGGTTTCACTCTGTGGATCAGCTCCTTCCTTGATGACGCTGGATAAACCAGGTGCCACCACAAGACTGTGCCCCTATTTATGTTATCGACCCGGATCTTGTGAGTTGTTACACGTCTGGTGCCAGTATGTGAGTAGAGGTTCGAACTTCAATTAGTTGAGTTTATGAAGCACTGACAGTGTAGGGCAATATATGAGGCATGTAGGAAATTACAAAGGAAATAGGAAACACAATCTTTGTTCATATTGAGTTTATAATCTAATGGAACAAATATAAATGGAGATACATCGTAACAGATAAAATAAACATAAAAACATAGTCATAACCAGTTACAGATGGATAGAGATATTTGCACAAGTGCTGTGGGGTTGGGAAAATGATTTCAGTGACTACCGTCAGCCGGGGTAAGTCAGGAATTGTTTCAATACAGGATGTGAAACTTAGGCAAAAATGTGAAGGACAGGAAGGACAAGGATTAGGGTGGGGGAAATCATTATAGGAAGTATGAATGGAAATGAGTAAAATAAATGAAAACAGAGGGAGTAGGCAGGCTTTTGGTAGACCGTGGTAAGGTTTGTTTGAACAGCTGAGGTTTTATAAGAATCAGATTTATTTTGGAAACCCTTAGCGTAGGCTAACTGCTGTAACAAACAATCCCAAATATCAGTGACTTAATGCAATCAAAGGTTGCTTCTTCCATCAGATCCAGTTGGAATCTGCATGTGGGTGGGGTCTCTATTCTTTGCATTGATTCAGGGTTCCAGGCTCCTTCCAGCTAAATTCTATGTTCTGGGAGTCTTCTAGGTTCTAAGAGTATTTCATTCAGGCGGTGAAAGGGACAGAAAAGGGAGGATAGTCTGAGGGAAGAATATGAGGGCCCAGCTTGGAAGTAACCCCACACACATTCTGCTGACCAGAAAGCAGGCATATAGCCATGCCCCTATGTCAGAGGCTGGGGAAAGTAATCTAGGTGGGTGCCCAGGAGAAAAAAGGCATGAGTTTGGGAAAATACAGAGTAGTCTCTTGCTATCATTTTTATGCTAGTATCCTCCAAATCTAGATCACATCCTTATTTTTCACCTAAAATTTACTTTGTTCTTTTTAATTTGCCTGGTGAGCTTAGATGCCCTGCCATCACCTCACTCACCAACCCCCTTCTTTCCTAACTTTGTTATTTGTAATTTTTTTTATCAACGATTTCTTCATTCTTTCATTACCTTAACATGATACTGTGGAGTCACTGTTAACTTCTTTTTCTTCTTTACTTTGTATATTTAACAATGTTCCTTCAGAATGCCTCTTCAGTATGTTCTTTTTTCCTTCATCCATGTTCTGCACACTCTTGTCAGTGACCCCCTCTCCTCGTGATTGGACTGGCTTGATCATTTCCTACCTAGCATTCCGCCCTCAGTATTGCTGCTAGATAAACAGTCACTTTCATCTTTCTACTCTTTCGCTTAGTAATCCTTTTTCCTCCCTTTGGTGTGAGGATGAATCCCAAATTCCTCAGTTATCCTTGAAGATTCACTGTTACCCTGCTTCTAACTCCTTTCCCGCCTCCTTTCTGACTCCTGAGCACAAGAAGGCTTTATTCCAGGCAGGCTGGTCTCATTAGTCTTTGAATTTAGAGGATGCTAATTCCCACCTGGAGATAGGAGCTTCCCCTGGAGAATGTGCTAATCTGTACTTTTTGGGAACAAGCCCCAGCTCCTAAAGCCTTGCACAAACACATTGGCTCTTAGTAATCTTTTACTTGCATGTTCCACTCACTCTGGTGGGCCCTTAGTCACATACAGCCTTGTTTTGCTCTAAAAACTGTTTAATGTGAGCATGTTTTGTCTTTCTTCATTGATTGTTAAGATCCATAAGGGCAGGGATTATGTCATATGTCTTATAATTTCCCACAGGGCCTAATATACAACTGGGCACAAGGTGATTCCTCAGTACCTACTTGCTGAATAAACACATGGAATGGAGATGAAGGTACTTAGGTGTGAAGATAATCATTTGGATGGGAGTTCTCATTTGATTCAAGAGGCAGTTGGGAGCCATTGGTGGCTTCTGAGAACCGGAATCAAAAGTTACTCAGGGAAGAAGATCACAATTGTATGTAGGATCCTGTCAAGGTGAAAATAGACAAATACAAAATGTTGGAGGTGGAGTTAAAGCAAAGAACTGCAGTGTCACGTAAACAATGTTGGGGCCCTGTTCCCTACAGGATTGGACAAGGCAGACATCAGAAGGTTCCTAGGAAGCATTGTAGACATAAAAATAAGTCACTTAGTCATTGACACCCAGAGAGCAAAGGAGAGATGGTTCCCACAAAATCTGATAGCGTCATACTGATTGGAACAAATAGGGAATAAGTGATAATTTGAATGTAATGTTGATTGATTGATTGATTGATTGATTGATTTAAAGATTTTATTCATTTATTTGAGAGAGAGAAAGCAAGAGAGAGAGAGCACAAGAGGGGGGACGGTCAGAGGGAGAAGCAGACTCCCCGCTGAGAAGGGAGCCAGATGTGGGGCCTGATCCCGGGACTCCAGGATCATGACCTGAGCTGAAGGCAGCCGCTTAACTGACTGAGCCACCCAGGCGCCCCTGTAATGTTGATTTAATACGAGTTCCAAGTTCCGTCTCAAGTTGCACCAGGACTTTCCAATGCAGATGTTCTGCAGACATTGGCAGGATCGTATGCTTTAAAGAACTCTGACTGCAGCATTAGGAGACCGACGATCTAGTCCTGACTTTGTCGTCATTGGGGGTTTGTGACCTTGTGCAAATCATTTAAACTTTTTATATAGTTATTAATGCTAGTCAAAAAAATAAAGCATAGTAGTAAGGAGCTATAGGATTACAGATGTTCTCATTACTTGTGAAGAATTTAGATTGCTTAGATCTGAGTCCTTGGAGTCGTCTTTAAACGTTGTCTTATAGCCCACATCTAGTCCATCACCTTTATTCTTGAATCATCTATTTTATACTCCACATTCAGCTCATCTCTTCAACTCTGCTTTGAAAATATATCCCAAATCCGTTTATTTCTTGCCACCGTAGCAAGCTGTGTTAAAGCCACTATGTTACCCCACCCGACAGCTAGTCCCCTACTTTCACTTTCATTCATTCACAGTTTGTTCTTCTCAGAGAAGGCAGAATTATTCTTTCAAAATAAAAATCAGAACAAGTGACTCTTTTGCTCAAAATCTTCTAGCAATATTAGTGTGCCCTGTTAGGCCATGCATTTTTTTATTCCCCTGCTCACTCTTTAGTGGCATTTTTACCACCCTTGTTCTTGCTTATTTAACTGTGCCTACATGTTTCTACCTCAGGGCTTTTGCACTTGCCTGGAATCCTCTTTTCTCAGATAATTCATGATTCCCATCCTAAAGTTACTTAGGTTTCTGCTCTAATGTCACCTTATCATGAGGGCTTTCTTGGTCACCCTATCTAAAATAGTTTTTTTTTTCACTCTCCATTTCCTTAGTTTATTTTTTTTCTTCAGTGCACATTTATTTATTTGTTCATTTTTTTCCATGGGGGCAGATATGGTCACTATCTATTCTAAGGGTATAGAACAATAATTGGCCCATAGTACATGCTTATCATGTTTGTTGAATATGTAAATGAATCGAAGATAATGTAGGCGTAGAGGACATAGAAAATAAATAGCAGAGACACTGCACTGATGTGGTGACTTTTAAAATTGATAAAAGTAAACTTGCTGACTTTTTAACACAAACCGATGTTGTCTAAAATAGCAGGAGTCCCCATGTATGACATGAGAGTGAATTTGCAAAATGCTACCGAAGTTGTCCGTGGCTTTTCTCGCCTGCAGTCATCTGTGAAGAAGAAGGTGGTGTGGGGCAAGCCTTGGTAAAGTGTGTTATAAGATCACATGCTGGTGAAAGTTGATAAGAAGTGAGCTGATGCTCAGCTCCAGGAATTGAGACGCACAGTCAGAAGAGAATTAAAAGCTGGAAGAAAAAAACCTATAGTTTTCTAAGTCACCACTTGACAGTTTGCATTCCAAATAGTCTTAGTATGTTTTTGTTAAGTCAACCCATTTTGCATTGGGTATTGACTTTACTGAGCATAGAGCCAAGAGTTCACCTGCATTAGGTGGGTATCCCAGCAACTTGGGAATTCTAATAAAAATAATAATTTTATTCATAATTTTTTTTCATTCCTTTGCTCATTTTAAGACATCAAAATTTCCTTTCTGTTTTTTTTTTTGCTATAAATATATTTCAGTATTAGCTCTTTTTAATCCCTTTCAACCACATCCACAAAATAAATACTTATCAGTTACTGAGAAATTGGAATGTAAGCTCAATTATGTTAAAAACTAATGGGTAACACTAACACATAGTAACAGCTTCTTTTGCAATATTTATTCTCTTAGTGATAAAAAAAATAAGCCCAACAGCCCATTGCTGCAGAAAGAATTTAGCTACAAGTTTATCAATTTGAGCAGGCCAACTGCACAACTAAATGCATGTGAAACTTAACAAATCCCTCGGGGAAGCTGACTGTAAGAATTTTCTAGTCTGTGTCGAGTTACTGAGGTGCGACATGGTGGATCGGACTTAATGCCTTCGGCAAGCACAATCAAATAGAGACAGTTTAAGATTTTTCTGTGTCCATGAAGGGAACTCTGGTAGGTGTCTAAATGAAGCATACAGAAAGGAATATAACACCATCATGAGCTCTCTTCCCTGAATATTTTGGCGGTTATTTTGGTTTAGAAGAAATCCAAGTAAGATTTACACAGGGTAAGCTTTGTAACAGTTGAAAGATTTAAGATTATGATTTGCTTTATAGGAATATGGGAAAATCCAAAGCATTTCCCCTTCCATTTTAATTTTAATTTTTAAGGAGAAAATTCAAGAATAGTGTATGTGATTTACTGGAGTTACTTTGGGCCACGGCAATTTGATTTTGTGGTCTCTTAAATTTGACCATCCCACCTGCCCCCAGAATTTCAGAGGAGTTCAGTGTAAGAGAGTTACTGTAGTAAAGTAGTTGAGTGGGTAGGGTGTGGAGCCTGATTACTTATGGTTTGTATCCCAGTTATACCACCTATTAACATGTGACTTGGGGCAAATCAGTTCACCTCAGTTTTCTAATCTGTAAAATGGGTATAATATCACCAGTCTTAGGGTTGTATGAAGATTAAATGTGAAGCAGTTAGAGTAGGGCTTGACACATAGCACTCGGTAATTGTTAGCTCTACGATAGCAATGATTATAATAGTAATTTGTATAATAGTCATTTTTTATATGGCTATTCGATGATCACTCAGAATAGCAATTGCCATTTCTCGGGAACATGAGTCATGTGGCAGTACTTAGCTGATGACAATCAATACGACAGGTAGGTTTGAGAGGAGGGTCCCCAGATGCTGAGAACATTGGAACCCCTGCCAGACAATGTTTTCCAACTAGGAAAGACACTCCTGAAGAGGAAATTCACTCTGAAATAACCTATGTCAGAAAATAGAGGGAACCTTTTAATCTAAAGGAGAGGATCAATAGACTGGAGTTGCAGGGGGAGTTGTTCTAGCTTTAAAGACAATGGAAAGCTCAGAATTGTGAAGGCAACTGCTCCTTGAACATTGCTTGGCTATTGGGTCATCAGGATTCAGAGAGATTCTCCCGTTGTTTCCAACATCAGCATCAAGGACAGCACCGAGGAGTCTTCCCAGCCACACCGTCCTTCAGGCTTTCCAGCTTTTTCCTGGAAGCTGTCCTCCTGGTACAGCCTTCCTACAGAAACCTTGCCACTAACCCGTAACTCTCCAGCCTAGACAGCCAGCCTCGGAAGCCTGTCATTCATTCCCCTTGAGCTGGTTGACTGACACTGTGGGGAGCCATTGACATTGACCTAGTACTTTCCCCCGATTCTATATCATTTACCACTCCTTCATCTCCTCTTGTCCTCTGGATTTCGGGAGCCCTTGCAATTGCCAGCACTGTCCACTGCCTTTTCTACTCCTGTGCTTCCTCTTTCTCCCTTCACTTTCCTAATCAGGACTCTCCAAAAAGAGATGGAGAAAAGTGGAGGAGGCATGGTTGAAGGGAGAAAGGCTGGGCTTAAACAGGGCCACCACCTGGTTTATGGTTCAGCTGCGGACATTTGGAGGGGAAAGTGGGGGTTATTAATAATTAGACTAGGACAACCACGTATAAACCTGGTTGTCCTGGATCCACTCTGGGCTTAAGATTTTATAGAAAAGCAGTATTCCCCCCCCCTTCTTTATTCTTTCTACTCAACAAGAGTACCACCAACAAACTAATGCACTGATTTGTTGAGTAGTTGCTGGGGGAGGGGCAACCCTGGGCTACCACAACCTGGTCATCTGAGAGACTAAGAAATCAGGTCACCAAAAGAGGTCTCTAAAATGTCAACTGTCAGTCAGCAAATGATTGGGAATTCATTATTGCTAGTATTTTTGATCAAACAGAACCAGTAGACTCATTTCTCTATTATTTTCTCTGTGTAGGGAAGAACAAAATGGGAATTCAATCCTTTGTACAACTGTTGGGACCCTCTTTATAGTTTCTGTAAAGTTTCATAATGAGGAACGCTGAAAAAGCCTTTAAAGTTTACAACACTGGGAGCTTGATGCCCTTTTTCTAGAAGTATGGCACAGTCTGGACAGTCGAGTTGATAATAAAACATATTTCCAATAAGAGCAAATTCATCTGTGCCTGCTTTGGGTCTCCTCATGTTGTTTAAGTAAGTGGTAGATTTATTAGTAAATAACTTTGTAAATACTGGTTCATTGTACCTGAGCAAAGAGTAAATAAACTAAAATTAGGACTTTTTAAAAATTTGTTAGGACCTGTTTTCCAACTTTAACCTAAATCTTACAGTCAGCAACAACATAATATAGGGTCAGTGAATGTTGTGGTGATTTTAAGTATTAATTTAAGTAAATGGAGTTCCTATTATAAGTACCTCCTTTTAAGATGAATTGTAGGGGCGGGCGCCTGGGTGGCTCAGATGGTTAAGCGTCTGCCTTCGGCTCAGGTCATGATCCCAGGGTCCTGGGATCGAGTCCCACATCAGGCTCCCTGCTCCTTGGGAGCCTGCTTCTCCCTCTGCCTCTCTCCCTCTCTCTCTCTCTGTCTCTCATGAATAAATAAATAAAATCTTAAAAAAAAAAAAAAAGATGAATTGTAGGGGCCACAGAGTGTGAGCACTGGGAATTATATTGATATCACCTGGTGCAACTACCCCAGATGCCAGAGGGTGCAGGAGAGCCCAGAAGCCTATGTCACTGGCTTGAATCACTAGCGGCTTCACTCCATGATTTCGTTCCACATCACAAATATTAGTAAATGATACTAGGCTATAATAGGTAAATCATTACAACGTTTTGCCTCACAGTGGCAACCTAAATCACCAGCAAGCTTAGGGGCATCTGCTGTTTTAAGTGGAATCCCTAATTTAATTCATTTACTCCCTATCTTTAGAAAGTTATTAAAGGACCAGAAGCAGGGCACCTGGGTGGCTCAGTTGGTTAAGCGTCTGCCTTCAGCTCAGGTCATGATCCCGGGGTCCTGGGATCGAGCCCCGCATCGGGCTCTCTGCTCAGCGGGGAGCCTTCTTCTTCTGCCTGCCGCTCCCCCTGCTTGTGCTCTCCCTCTCTCTGTCAAATAAATAAATAAAATCTTTAAAACAAAACAGGACCAGAAGCAGATATGGCTTTATGTGGCGTATTTTCAGTTGTGGAATTCAAAGAGATACTGTTTTGTTCAGCAGATATGGGTTTTGTCTTGTAGTTGCAAGCCACTACAGAGGTCTTACACTTAAAACCTAAAGAAACTGATCCTTTAACTTGTACTTTGTGTAGATAGAAAAAGCTTCCAGAGGAAGACTACTTCATATTCTAGTGTAGGGGTCAGCAAACTTTTTTGGTAAAGGGACAGAAAGTAAATATTTCTAGCTCTGTGGGTCATAATGACTCAGCTCTGCTGTTGGAGTGCACTGTTGGTGTGAGACAGTAGGGAAAAGAATGAACATGGCTGTGTTTCATTAAAACTTTATTTACAAAAACAGGCGGTGGATGGGATTGCCGACACCTGTTGTTTAGTGATGATAGGTTCTAAATTAAATAGGACCACAGATGAAAGCTCTATTTCAAATTTATTTTAGTTAAGTAAAAAAACCCAACCCTTGTATCATATCATTTGTTGAGGAATTATGTATTATTAGGATGTATGTTTAATTAAAATAATTTCTAATAGAATGTCAGAGAACAATAGAGAAGTACTGGCAAGGATTATCGCTGCAACATTATTCGTAATAGCAGAAAGGGGAAACACCTAAATGTTCACCGATAAAGAACTGGTCAAATAAATTGTGGAAACCTGCACCATTAAAAAGAATGAGCTACAAGTATTTTTTACCAACAAGGAGATTTCTCCCCAACACCATTATCTTGAAGGATAAAAAACGCAAGTTAGAGAATGGTATGTACAATATGACACCATTTATGCCAAACAAACAAGTCACAAAAGAATACTGCATATCCTCTCGATACAGATGTGTGTTTGGAAGTTTATAGAAAAAAGCTCTAGGGGAATATATACCGACTTGGTAACAGTGATTACCTCTCTGGAGGAACCGGGTTTAGGGGTGTGAGAATGTGAAACCACAAATTTTAAAATGACATTAGAGAATGGCATGTGAAAAAATGCTAGACAGATGTTTATGTTCTGAAACAGGATAAAGAATGAGGATTTTTTTAAAAAAAGATTTTATTTATTTATTTGACAGAGAGAGAGAGAGCGAGAGCAGGAACACAAGCAGGGCGAGTGGGAGAGGGAGAAGCAGGCTTCCCGCCGAGTAGGGAGCCCGATGTGGGACTCGATCCCAGGACCCTGGGATCATGACCTGAGCCGAAGGCAGGCGCTTAACGACTGAGCCACCCAGGCGCCCAAGAATGAGGATTTTTAAGTTTAAAACTTACAAGTTTAAAATTAGAGCAAATAAAATTTACAGCCTTTATAATGTTGAGGGTTCTATGGGAAATGAATGTTAGGTAAGAATTCCACTTTCCAGGACAACGGGCATGGGTTTATTTATTGCGTAGCACTTGGATCTCCAGAAAATCTTTGAACCTTACGAAATTTGAGAAACTCAGTAACTTTGCAAAGGTAGTAGACTGACCACCAGAGTGGGCAGCAATTTATGAGCTGTATGTCCATGTTATGGTCAGTGAGGAATTTACACTTCTGCTAGTGTCACACTTCGATAGGGAAAGGAATTTTGTAACGTGCCACCTTCTCAAGTGAAA
Organism: Neomonachus schauinslandi; assembly: GCF_002201575.2. Lineage (NCBI taxonomy): Eukaryota > Metazoa > Chordata > Mammalia > Carnivora > Phocidae > Neomonachus > Neomonachus schauinslandi. The sequence continues at coordinate 62,595,010 of NC_058411.1, read as the reverse complement.
TAGGTGAGCATTTGATGCCAGTGTACCTCAATTTAGCACAGTCATGTTGTTTTAAAATGTGGCTGCTGTGAACTAAAATAGTATGTGAGCCTAGACATAGGAGGGATGGTATAAAGCAAAAAGAAGCTCATTTATGGTGGAGAAGAGGCTATATTTTTAATCTAGCAAGTATTTGTTGCAGACCTATTATGAACTCCTCACTACTGTATTAGAGAAGTAGGTGACATAAAAAAAAATGTGAATGACTGCCTCTCTCCTGATGAAGCAAACCACCTCATTGGGGAATAAGGAAAACTAGATAATGCCAGCGGACATCACATTTCAGATACCCACTTGAGAATCCAGTAATATATACAGCAGAGCAGGGGACCCATGTGGGCTAGAACAGTTGAAGGTCAGCTTCTTAAGAGAGCTGTGCCTTGGTTTGGGCCTCAGTGTAAAGTTTGGCTACCTGGGGAGGTAGAAAGCCAGACTGTAAGAAGGAGAGAGCTTGTGATTAATGACAGTGAGCTGGAGAGCAACTTTAGGCATCTCTTCTGGCTAGGAGCATGGTGTAGTCATAATGATGCTGGCAGCAACAATCACGCCAACGCCGATGCTCCTGGTAGGGGAGGGGTTGGTAGCATTAACAAGAGTAGTAATAATACGAGGGTCACATTTTTTTTGACCGGGAGGTTTATGCCAGGGAAGATACTAAGTGTTTCTTACAGTTTTTTCAATCCTCACTAAGTCCAAGGCCATGGTATAACTCTTTCCCCCCATCACACAGGTGAGGAATCGAGGCTTAGCGAGGTAACATAACTTCCCCAAGAACGTTTAGCTGGTGAATGGCAAATACTAGCTCTGTGACTTCAAACCCCAAACCTCTAAGGCCAAGCCAACCCAGAAGACAACCACGGTCTACTGCTGCTTCTGACAGCGAGTAACCCCAAAATTCACTTTTTTTTTTCCATCATAAAATAAAGATACCAGACAACACAATCCCTAAGATTTATTATGCTCATTCTATGGTTTAGTTACTTCATCAGAAAATGGGACTAATGATTGTACTGTGCAGATGAGACAGTGAGAGAATCCATACAACAGTGTCAGGGATATAGTAGACACTCAATAACATTTTAGAGTCAAATAAATAAAAAACTGTTATCACTTACCATCAAACAGTCAGTCTAGATGATTGCTTCAACATTTGTTCTACTGGATACATCCGAAATGTGATGAGGGACATGTTGCCGGGTTAGCAGGAGTATCTCTATTTACATTCAGGATGGAGAGCTGCCCTGAAGATGTGGATCAGAACCAAGCGAGAGAGCTTGCGTGAGCCCCTCTTAAACGCGTTGAGATCTAACTGTGTATATATTGTATTTTGCTAAGGGGCAGTGGCTTTCTGAAAGAAATAACACTCATAACATTTTGGGAGGCAAAATGAGAAATGCCCAAGCCATTTCTCCTTCAGACTAACTTTGAGCCAATTTATGTAGGAAGATGTATGTTCATCAATTACAAGAAACCAGACCTTGCCTTTTCCTACTTGTTTTTCCAGGAGTCTTTAAATCTTTGTATCTTACTGATGCATGGAAAATAGTTGAATTAGGCCAATTATGCTCTTCTTTCCTTTTCTGTTTTTGTATCTTTTCTTCACTTTAATGTTACTTCTGTTGCATGCTGTGACAGTTGAGGCAGCCTGCCCAGGGTTCATTTCTCCTTTGTGGCAGGGATGAATCAAGAATTCAAGTTTCTAGGTGAGAAAGGCCTGAGGTCTTCCCCCCCCCCCAGTTTTTCTCTTTGTTCTCCACCCCCCACCCCCCTTCAAGAAATAGGCTGATTTCTCCAAATGAGCTTATGCAGGATCCCAGTATGTACAATAGAAAGGAGAGGCGTTGCTCAGATTGGCTGGGGGCTTGGGCCATGCCTGCCTTTCCTTCCCATGGTCTGCATCCACCATCCAGGCCTCTGCACAGGAAAATTACATCACAGGGTCATTGATGGTACAGAGGCACTGTGAGTTTTCTTACCACTTGATATAGGTTTTGATGTGTTTCTCTTCTCAGTAATGTCAGTAGGGGTGTTATAGAAGAGGAGAGCTGAGCTCCCTCCTTGCATTAAACAGTCTTTAGTGGCTATCTACTCTAAATATTTAGTTTCTAATATTGCATCATTATTTCAATAAAGGCATGCTGTATTTGTGGAATGTAACTAAAGTTTAATGAGAATTAATAACTTGTTCAATACTAGGGCCACATTTCTCAGAAGAGGATATGTTATCAGTCTTTTAAGTGAGAGTTTCACTTTTTAGATTTAGACCATATGAAAATCTTCAGACTAAACTCTTATCAGGAAAAAGGTATGATGTTTTCAACCTCAAAGCCGCATCTTTTGATCAACATGTTTATATATAAACAGTGGCCAAGCATGGCAGAACTCAAAGTCTAAATTTGTTGATCAGTACCGTAAGTGATGGTATCTATCTAACCGTTCTTGAAGGCCAAGGAAGTGGTGGGAATGAATGATTTTTTGACTCAGAATGATCAGTACCTTCGAGGGTTGGCAGATTCTAATGGTCTACTCCACTGGATTTCTGCCCCCTTGCTGATTAGATACACTGATTAAATGAGGAGAAGTTAGAAAAAGCATTGTTTTCTTCAGTTGGAATCTCCATACTTAAAGAATACATGCAAATCAGATTTGATGGTTTCTTTATAAAACTAATGAAATTGTTTGTTTGCTGTTACATCATAAATACTTGGATCTCTTTATCCCTCATGGTTGCCTTGTATATTTCTCTAGCTCTGAAATGTTTACAGTAGGTTCCTTATAAATGTTTTAAATTAGGCAGACTTGGTATTCTTATGGAAAAATGTTTCAAATGGGCTTCAGAATCCTGTGTTTTGCTCATTTAATTAGTTTTTGGATTTAAGATAATGATCTTAAAGGCAAATATTATATTCTGGGAGCTTTTATTGTCTTCTTTTTTGGATTATAAGTGAAACACATGCACATGGTATGCCATACAATGCATAGACATTTAAAGACAAAGTTACTTGTGATCCTACCTTACAGAAATATAACCATTTAAAAAATTTTAGTGGTAACTTTTGACTTTTATTACATCGATAGGTATACATTTTTAAAAATTGTATTTTACTGGTACACATGGATCTGAATCTGTATTTTAAATTAACATTATGTATAATATCACTCTGTATCATCATTTTCTATAGTTGCAAAGTATTTAATTGCGTAGTGTTTCATATAAGCAGTTCCTTATTAGTGGGTGTTTAACCTGATTTCAATATTTTGTTTTTATTAACAATTCTGTGGATATGTTTTTGCATTTGTGTTTTTGTTCAATTACTAGATTTGCTTTAGGTAAATTTAGAGAAACAGAATATGCATTTAAATTTTGATAAATATTGTCAAGCTGTCTTCTAGAATTTTGGTTGGTTTTTTTTTTTTTCATGTTAGTAATAACATGGAGATGTCACAAAAAGCTGAAATAAGAAATAAAACTGTTTTCATTTTCCTAGATACATTCAAGTGAAACGCACACACAAAATCAATGTGAAACATCTTCAGTACAGGATCAGTGGAGTTGATCTTACTGCTTATTTCCTGTAAGCCATTACTCAAATCAGAAAAGCAAATATTTAAAAAAAAATTACCCCCATAATTTTGTTTATAATAGGAAAAAGGGAAAATGTTAGTTTTTGGGTAATATTAAAATGCACACTGTCATGTTATTTTTGTGAGGATGTGAATATACATTTTGTGGCAGAGACAGATAAGGGACAGAGGGAATCATACTGCTTCTTTCTAAAGTAGGTTATTTGTTTAAGGATTGTGTTTCGTAACATCATGATTTTAGTATTAAAAAAGAGAGAAATAATAGTTGTAGAGATATATGTTTCCCTTTTGTTCCTGTTAAAGTTATAGAGATATGTTTGTAATTAGTATCCTTAACTAAAAATAAACTGCTCAAATATAAAAAGTATAATGAAATGTTACACACCATTCTTTTGAACTAATCTTGAAATGATCACATACCAATAAAAATCATTATTAATAGTCTCTTTAATGTGATATGTAACATATCTTAAATGATTAACTGATGTATAGTCACAGCTTAGTATATTAAAATAAAAAACCATATCTGTTCTTTTTAGTGAATACACTTTTGGGCAATGGAGAGGTTTAGTGTTCTAGATATCTAGGAGATAATACTCATTCTTAGATTATTTTTTTAAAGATTTTATTTATTTATTTTTGCGGTTTTGAGAGATAGAATGCATGCTCATGAGCAGGGGTGGGGGGGGCAGGGAGAGGGAGAAGCAGACTCCCTGCTGAGCAGGGAGCCCGATGTGGGGCTCGATCCCAGGACCCTGGGATCATGACCTGAGGTGAAGGCAGATGCTTAACCGACTGAGGCACCCAGGCGCCCCACTCATTCTTAGATTATTTTTTGACCAGGGCAACTGAATAGAACAGATATTCACAGAAGAAAAGAGGATCAGAGGGCAGTAATAATCCAACATCAGGAGGTTGGTGAGTGTAGGTATTGGATTCCACATAGAAGAGAGGAGGCAGCTCTGTCCCTTTGAAGCTGTGCAACAGATGTGAGGTGGTCTCCTGGAGCATGAGGCCAGGCCTTCTGAGGAAGCACTGTTCTGTGTTGTGCCAGACGGTGAGAAGTGCTCATGGAGGAATCTCATAGCGTGACTCCAGACAGTATGGTGGTCTCTCTTGAGAGGTGGAAAGAGGTGGTAGGTAGACCTGAAATGACTTCATGAGAGATACATCATATTCCCGGAGTGAGGATATTAGAACTAATGGCTGGTCTCTTAAATCTCCTTGAACCTGAGGGTTGATGAATGCATGTTGAGGAGAGGTGGTGAGAAGGGCCTGAGAATGTGTCTCCAAAGCTCTGGATGCAGACTTATAAGGCTTGAGATATACATAGTGTCTTCACCAGTTTTTCCACTTTTCAGGTCTGGGAAGAATGGGCTGGACAAGGGGCTCCTTATGAGGGCCCAAAGGGCTTTAAATTGAAATTTGAGCCTGATAGAAGAAAATGAAACAAAATAAGCAAAACATAGAATTAAAACTTGACTAATGAAGAAGAAGTTTGAATGAAGACCCTGGAAATTCTCTGGAAACCATAGCAGGGCATATTAATGGGGAAGAGGTCAATATGGTCCAATGTCACTATGCTAGCTATAGATTTTTAAGATGAAAATTAATTATGGCATAAGGGCTGTGAGCAAATCTTGGCCCAAGGATTAAGGGGAAGGACTACAATGGAAAGACTTCTCTCCTGCAAGAAACAGATTAAAAAAAAATAATACAGAGAGGATTCACTGTATATTACATAGGTAATACAAACAGTACACATACACACAGGATATATAAATATATATAAACACATATGTGCATATTCCAGCACATATCTACATGTCTACATACATTCAGGAAGGAAATACACAAAAAATATTAAAAAAAAATACCTCCAGGCAGGAAAATTTTGATTCTTTTTTTTTTCCTGCTTTTGTATATTTTCTCATGTTTCAACTGTAAGCATCTATTACTTTGAAAATGAAAATAGTACTTAAGTAATATTTTTAAATACCAGAAACAGCAAAACACACATTTGAGTAGAAAAAATTGGGGCGTGGGGGCACCTGGGTGGCTCAGTCAGTTAAGCGTCTGCATTCGGCTCAGGTCATGATCCCAGAGTCTTGGGATTGAGCCCTGCATCTGGCTCCCTGTTCAGTGGGGAGTCTGCTTCTCCCTCTGCCCCTCCCCCTGTTTATGCTCTCTCTCTGTCTCTCTCTCTGTCCCTCTCTCTAATAAAAAAAAAAAACATTTGGGTGTGGATGAAATAATTAGTAGTAGTTGGTCACCTTTAAGATGCTGCTTTAATTATTGAGATTATAAAACAGTCATTGTGGTAGCCATCCTGGGGAGTTTCATCTCTATAGATGAACTGCCAAGATTCTGAAAGAAATATGATTTGTCTTTAAAAAAATCCCTCCAGGGCGCCTGGGTGGCTCAGTTGGTTGGGCGGCTGCCTTCGGCTCGGGTCATGATCCTGGAGTCCCTGGATCGAGTCCCGCGTCGGGCTCCCTGCTCGGCGGGGAGTCTGCTTCTCCCTCTGACCCTCCCCCCCTCTCATGTGCTCTCTCTCATTCTCTCTCTCTCAAATAAATAAATAAAATCTAAAAAAAAATAATCCCTCCAATAGTTGAGGACACAATGGAGTAATGGGCTAGTGAAAACTATACATAGAACTGTAATCTGAGACTTCAGGGAGCAGATCTTTGAAAATCCAAGTGAAGATTTTAGCTCTGTAAATTGAGGGCCGGTGGTCCTGCATCACTCGGCCCATAGTAAATAATCTAAAAATATCATAGGTGTGATTCAGCGACTCAGGACTTTAAAGGAATTTCTGGTATTTAGTAGACCCAGTACATTTCTTAACAAGTGAAGAAATGAAAGAATGAAAGAGTGATTGAGTGAAGATGAGCTATTGGTACAGAAGGTTCTAATAATAATGTCCTGACATAATAGATGACTCCAAAAAGAAGAGAATGGTCACCCAAAAAATATCACACACAGGTTTTCAAAGTACACTTGTAAAATGTAGGATTGTGAGGAAGGACTTAAAGGTATGTCTGGAAACATAAAAAGAGGGAAAATAAAAGACGTAGCTCATTGTTTAACTGACCACTCCCCTGTGGGATCCCTTGCAGCTTGTTTGCTCTCCTGTGTGTTCAGTTCTCTTTGCATTACACTTGACCATGTCTCTCTCTGTGACTTTCCTTCCAGGTTTTTAAACCACACTGTGTCATTTTTATGTTTCCTTCATTCTCATCAAATATATTTGCACATTCTAGGTGCTCCGTAAATATTTGCCGATTTGTGTTGTTTGGAACAGATGGTATAATGTTAAAAAACAACAAAAGAGAAAGAAACGCTACAAAATTCTATTTAATTTCTGTTTTCTCTGTAAAGGATAATGATTTTTCAAATTGTAAATGGAAGCACAACCATAACTAAAGGAGCCTGAAAACCTGAAGTAGGTGTAGAGATTCTAAATGAGCTCCTAGGTTGTCTTAAGATGGTGCAGATTCATCCATTGTATTAAAGATATTTTCTGTTGGGATTGGGGAACTACTTTTGGAAATGTTTGGAAAAACCAGGAAAGGAAGAAATGAATCAGTATCCTGATATTCTGAATAAAGTGGATGCCTAAACTTAGACCCATTCCAGGATGGGAACTTGTAAATGGATAAGTTGACCGTGCTTGGGAAAAGACAGTAGTCATTAGGTGTCAGCCAGGGTGCCAAGCTAACCTCACTTCCTTTCTAAAAAATATGATTACTGAATCTGTTGATGAGGGACATTCTCAAGGGTTGGTTTATCTTAGTTTGTGCAAGTCCCTGAGATTGTATCTTATGTCGTAATTGTGGTCTTTTCATGGATATATACACCGTGTGATGAGGGATTCATGGGTTTTTGAATAATAGTCCCAAAAGACAAGTGAATCAAACTGGATGCTGATCTATAAAGAGACACTGTTTGAATCTGGCTCTGTTCAACAATTTTATCGTGGGTCTGTTTATTAAAGTTTTACAAGTTTCAAAATTAAGAAGTGTGGTCACTGACGATGTGGTGGTTAAGGGTGGCCTAAACTCAAACCCTGGCCCCGTCACTAGTTGCGTGACCTTGAGCAAATTACTGAATTTCTCCGTGCCTTCATTTTTTCATTTGAGAAATGGAAGCAATAGTGCCTGTGTGTGTGTGGTGCACATAGGGCCCTCAGCACTGTGCCTGGCCCTTGGCAGATACTTCACAAATGGTAGCTGGTACCTGTCTAGAAGTTGCTGTGGGAGCATCTTGTAAACAAGGAAACTAAGCATTAGAAAGATTAAAGGAATGGGTTTCCTCAGGGTTAATAATGGACTAAGGAAATGGGATGGAAGAGCAATGGATGTGAAGTTCATAAACTTTGTACTTCAGTTAAAAATCTTTGGTGTAAAATTGATCTAGAGGTTTTAGTTAACTGAGAGATAAATATGATCCACACTTCTATCATGACTTTAGAAATATAGACAGAGGGGCGCCTGGGTGGCTCAGTCGGTTAAGCATCTGCCTTCAGCTCTGGTCATGATCTCAGGGTCCTGGGATCCAGCCCTGTATCAGGCTCCCTGCTCAGCGGAGAGTCTGCTTCTCCCTCTCTCTCTCCCTCTGTCCCTCCCCCTGCGTGTGCTCACACTCTCTCTCTCTCTCACAAATAAATAAGTAAAATCTTAAAAAAAGAAAGAAAGAAATATAGACAGAAAAGAAGTCAGTCTTCCTACACTTGGATAATTTGACCACATCTATAATGCATTATTTTGTTTTTCCTCATAACATTTGTTAAAAGGGGCAGATTGTGGAGGATAGACACAAAGGCACATCGGGACTAGCTGGAAGAACCTAAGTTGGGAAATGCAGAAACTTTGAAGGAAGCAGGATAGCGGTCTTAAAATATTTAGAAGGGATCATTTGGAAGAGGGATTGATTGATTCTGTGGTATTCCAGAATTGGTTACAGGGGTAGAAGTTATGGAAAGGCCAGTTTGACCTTTAGATTTTTGCTGACCTTCAGATACATTCAGAAGTGGGATGGTCTGCCTTTCAAGGTGGTAAACATCATCTCCTCCAAGTCCTGGTGAAGGCAGGATTCTCTGAGAGATACTGCGGAGGGAATTTCCAAGTTAGATGGGGGTAGATGACCTCTCCATTCTCTTGTGATCTAAGAATTTATTGCTCGGTGAGAGATCGAATCTTTCAAAATAATGCATTTCCTAAAGATAAATGTTACTAGTGTAAGGCACCTCTTCTCCTTTAACTTTATGAATTTAATTGATTTTTTAAGAACATAAACAAGTTGCAAATATAAGAAATATATTTTTCATTTTTGAAAAAGATGACTATTTCAGTGTTATTGGGAAAACCATAATTTTAGTTACTAAAATTCAAAGCACTGAATTCATTACATTACAAGAAAAGCAATTTCCTCTTCACGATTAATTGTAAGACATTTCTTCCATTATTGAAGAGAAATTGTCTGTGTTTAAAGAGCACTTATGTTGAGTTAAGAAGGTAACATTTCTTTGACATTTGTGTGTACCTAAAGGTAGCTTGTAGAGAAATGTAAGAACACAAGAAGTGCAAACTTATAAAAAATAACTTTCACATGAAAAGCTATTTGATATGTATCAAATATACTCTTAGACTTCATACGGTTATTCATTTTGGAACCCGGATTTTCCTTCTTTGAAAAAATCTCTTAAGATTACTGGTCACAGTATTATCTTGTCCAGAATCATAACACTGTGTTAGGATTTTGCTGAATAAAAATGAGTCTGATTTTAGTAGTGAAGTGTGCTTGATTCATACCCTCCCCTCCCTACCCAGGTGTCAGGCCAGCCCAAGCTGTTTAGCACAATGAAAGTTCTTGTTTGACCATAACTGCACATCTCACTCCACAGGCAATCAGCATTTTAATTAGTGATTCAAAGGAAAGTCATTGTCATCTCGTTGCTTTATCATAATTGCCAAATAATTTTCCATTGAATAAATAAATAATGTAAAGAAGAAACCTCCCCTCATTATGCTGTCATTAGGGCTTCATTTTTTTTTACCCCCTCATTTGTATTTGTATTAACACACAGCCCACTTGAAAAGGAGTAATTATAATGGCTTTCTGATGGTAGCCAGTAGCCTCTGCTTTTTAACAACTGGGGATGGTTTCCTTTTCTATCACTCTTTTGCATTGCCTGGCTTATCTTAAGGGTCAGCTAAAGGAAGCTCATGGTGGCTGGTGTATCTTCAAAGGTGTGTGAAAGTGAAGGATTGATCTGCCTTGTGCATCACTGGAACTAGGTAACTTGCGTTATGACTCTGATGTTCTGTGTAATTGATGCAAGTCCTCTCCTAGCATTCTGAGATTGAAATCTATATTCATTTGGAGCGCAACAACTGTAATAACCTACATTCCCTTTGTAAACAATGGTCTAAGGCTTTGTAAAAGATCAGTTAGGAGTGACAGATTAACATTTTGGTTGGGCTGGGGTCTATTTGAATAGATATGAACAATGTCTCCAAAACAACCCTGTTTAAAACAGTTGGCTTCACGAAATTAACTTTTTATTTTGTTGTACAGAAACTTCTTTTGCTTTTCCTTTATGTGAGTCTCTCTTCTGTCTGGTTACAAATCTGGACCCAATGAAAAGAAGGAGTGATCATTATTTTAATGAATAACATCACGGGTGTTATTTGTATACCTTGACACATTGTTTCAGATGTCTTGTTGATAACATTATCCCTGGCAAAATATCGATGATTGGCAATTGGATTTGCGTTCTTTGTTCAAAAATGGATATGCCGTGACAATATCTAGTACAGGGTAAAACTTCAGATACCAAAGAGGTGCATTCTGAAGAATAAAAAAAATCAATATCAATTAATTTTTACAACCAGACAGCAAATTTATCATCTGAAGTATAGCCATGTGAGAGCTGGCTGAGTTTAGAGGCCAAGTATGCTGGTTCTAGGATCACACAAATCCGAGTTCAAATCCTAGCCCCACTGCTGACCAGCTGTATGACCTTGGGCAAGTGCTGTAAACTTTAGCTCCTGTTTACCCATCTGCAAAATGCAAATGATAAGGGTAACTGCCCCAGAATAACGCTGAGATAGTTAAATGAAATAGCATAAAAAATCAACACGTTTTTTGGCACATTTTAAGCACTTTATGATAAATGTTGGACTATACAGACAATGACAAGAATCCTGTCTCCCCCCACCTCCTTTTAATGATCAGAGATGTCTTCTTTGCATCCATCTCTAATGCCTGGAATTGTCCCTAAACCCGTTACTGTCTGGATGAGAATCTCAGTGCCAATTTTGCTTCCCAGCCACCTTGCTCCAGCTGGACCAATCCTTTTGAAATACTGGTCTCCCCCAAACCTTTCACAGTGATTACTTTAACAAATCCAATGTTTTTCTATTCAACTCCATTCCGCCCACCACCTCCCTGCCATATGTTGCCCTGTGAGTTGCAGCGTTCATGTGAGGAGTAGATACCATGAAAGGCAGGTGCATCCCATGGGGCCTGGTACTCCATCCCTGTTTTCATGACCAAGTCAAAGCCAATGTTTGAGTGCTAGCACCAGTGTTGGGCAATGTTCTCAGTGCTTTCCCTGAATTGAGAACTGTTAAATGAACAAACAGAGAAACAAACAAAGAAACCGAAAAACAGACTTTACAACACAGAGGACAAATTGGTGGTGGCCAGATGGGAAGTGGGTGGGGGATGGGTGTAATAGATAAAGGGAATGAAGAGGTACAAACTTCCAGTTATCAAATAAATAAGTCATGGAGAGGAAAAGTACAGCAGAGGGAATCTGGTCAATAATATTGCAGTAATGTCCTATGGTGACAGATGGTGACTACACGTACTGTGGTAGAGCATTGAGTAATGTATAGAACTGTTGAATCAATATGTTGCACACCTAAAATTAATCTAATATTGTACGTTAATTCTACTTCAATTTAAAAAACCCGATTATCGCCATTTTATAGACAAAGAAATTGAGACACAGAGGGTAATTGGCACATAGCAGTTGCTCAGAAAGTGGTAGTTAGTTTTACTATTACCCTCACCTGAGAGAGCAGTTTTCTGGTTTTCTCCAAATATGTATATTTCTTGTGTGTCAGGAGTCACAAATTAGGGCCCAAGGGTCAAAACCAGCCTCCAGACATAGGTACAGAGTTTTAGTATCCAGGGATTTTCACATAAAAATGCCTTTCACCCATGTGGCCCCACTCTGCGAGCCTTCCAATCTTCCCAGTCTTATCTTTTTAAAAACAAAGGTGGTGTCTCTTCTCACTGACACTGTCCCTAATATTTTCGCCCTCGTGTTATGGTCTCTGCTGTGAGTTCCTTCAGTCCTTTAGTCTTTACACACAATTTCATACATAATAATATTAAGTAAATTATGTAGTATTTTGTGATACCGACTGTGTGCCATGCATCATCCACTTAGGTTCTTGTCGTAAAGGACAATATAATCATAGTAGGAGGAGGGGTAATACACGATCATTGTTACCACTTATTAAGAACACATTTTATGCATATAAAGGGCTACCCATGAAATTACATATCAAGGCAGGTATCATCCTCCCCAGTGCACTGATGAGGACTGAAATGAAAACTCACAGGTTAGGTGATATGCCAGAAGTTACAGAAAGCTGGCCTGACATTCAAACCGGGGTCTGTCAGACACAAGCCCCATACTTTTTCCACCTCATTCAGCTAGCTGCCTCTTCTCTGTAGCCTTCTGCTCATTTACCAAATTTTAAGCATGTCAGAGAAATCACCTTTGATAGGTATAGTGTGGCCTTTAATAGGGATATTTATATTGGTTTCCAAAATACAAGGCATAAATTTTTCATGTCTATAGGAAAATAATGAAGATAGAGATTAGGATTCAATACAAAATAAATTAAAGAATGCATTGCAGCATAAGTCTTGAAGATGAAACAAAAGTATATATAAGCCTCTTGAATATCCTACAAGGCATTTCCACTAAAGTTGTTAGAAATGGCACAGTTTCAGAGATGTTTAAAAAGAAGTGTAATCACTGGACATATTTTAAAGCAGTTACACAGGTTCTACAAACCCTGGTCCTTATATGAAAATTTTCTTCGTATTTTTTATCATAACATAATTCATCCTTATTACAAATAATTCAAACAAGGCAGAAGCATATAATGTAAAAAGTATACGGGCCTTCCTCCCTCCCTATCCATCTGTCCTACTCCCACTACCAAGAGTAACCACTATTAATAGTTGATGTATATGCTTTGAGATTTTTCTATGTATTTATGCATTTTATCTGTAAGTAAGTATATATTTATGTGTTTAAATATATGTATATACATATCTGTCTAAAAAAAAGATATCTATGTTCAGAGAGCATGAGCAGGGGGAGGGGCAGAGGGAGACAGAGCTAATCTCAAGCAGACTCTGCACTGAGCGTGGAGCTCGATGCAGGGCTCGATCTCAGGACCCTGGGATCATGACCAGAGTTGAAATCAAGAGTCTGATGCTTAATTGACTGAGCCACCCAGGTGCCCCACATTTTCTGAGATTTTTAAAATATTACTTTTGTATAAGAAAACACTATTCATAGTCTAATCAGTGTGTATCAATAAACCTTGCAATGCCTTCCTTCCCATAATTAATGATCAATTTTGAAAGGAATAAAGAATATATTTTATTATTACTGTTCATCAAAATAGACTTCTTATGATATCTTATTTTATTTGCCAGTGTCATGCTCAGAATCTTTTCTTCTGGGTTTGCTTTGCAGTGAGTTACAGTGTTTTAGTCAACAGTTGGGGTGTGTGACTTTGCTTTTCTGAGTGCAAACGGAATCTATTGCCTTTAAATTTTTAATCCAAGACTGTTAACAATTTTGTAAAAAGAAGCAATTCTATCCAAGAGCTGCCCTCAATGACATCTGTACTCTTCCAGGCAGACATAATAAAAATAGTGGCAAACACAAGTTAGGAAAAAAAAAAAAAAAAAAAAAAAAAACTAAAACCCTTTTCAGCCCCGTCTTCTGGGTTGTCACCATCAAATATGGCTACCAGTTAAGATCACATTTCACATCTCTGACACAGACGGTTTGACAAGAAGCAATCTGAAGGCTTTCAGAAAGAAATGTGTCTGTGGTAGTTTTTGTGTGATGTAAATATTACAAGGTCAAATTCATTTTTTTCCAGTGAGACAAAATGTTAACCTTACACTTGGATTCAAAGCTGACCCATGACATCACTTTTGGAATGAATATTTCTTTTCATTGGAAGGTGTGACCTAATCTCCATATTTCTTCTATGTATCTTATTTCCTAATTTGACTTTGAGTCAGAATCACCTTTTTTCATACATATGTTGATGCTTTCTGCTGCTGGAAATAGATCTGTAGGCTGTTAACAATTATTGTCATTCCTATTACATTCTAAAAATGCATTCTAAAGGTGGATTGATTCTGTAGTTTTATAATAACCTGAATGTGGCCCTGGTAAAGTGGATGGGAAGAATATTCAGAATATATCCTTTTCATATTAGACATTTAAATCCTTCAATGGTTTTGGGGTTTTAGGGAAACATTTTCCTGATCTTGATATAAATTATTAACACATATGAGCTTTTTTGTCTTGAATATTACATTGTGTTTGTTTACAATATTTATGTTAAAGTTGAGAGGTCAGATGTGTTTATTATGCATATATTTATAGATTATACAAAAATCTACCATGTGTAGCCTTGCCTTTATTACCCTGTAAATCTCAGACAGGCATATGTTCAGATCAATTCAGCAAATGTTTATTGAACACGTACTATGTGTCAGACACTAAAGCAGAGGTGAGAAGATGAGTAAGACACTGATTTGGCTCTTACATATTTACGATGTGGATAAATTGCAGGAAAAACAGATATTGTACTATGTTTTTAGAAGAGTAACTCAGTACATCTTTAAGACAGGACACAATGGTGGGACACATTTAAATAGTCACATGTGGTTTGTGACTCCCATACTGGACAGTACAGGTCTATAGGATAAGAATATAATTCATTCACTGAAAATCTCGTTCTTGAATACTATGAGGTTGTAGGGAAACACCATATAGTATTCAATGAAAAAAGCCAGTTTCCAAACATTATTCACAATTTTGATCTTAGTTAAAAATTACAAGCACATACATTGATACACATACAGGAATATAGAAATATACCAGAATGTTCACATGGACTAAATCTGAATGTTGAGATTATGATGACCTTTATTTATTTATATTCGTCTGTGGTTTTCAAACTCTTCATAATGAACATGTATTATTTTATAAGGAGAAAACATCAAACGTGGAGAAAATTCATCTTTTTAATATTATAGAATGCAGTGCTCTTATAATAAGTTTTTAAAATCTAAATTGTAAATCTGATGTAGTTTTACCTTTAAAATACACATTATAGCTATATTCTCAAAACCATTTTATTCTTAACCTATTGGTACATTTCTAAATTTATTAAGGCTTTCTTGAAACGGGTCTTTACACCCATCAATAAAAATACCGTATGTGTCTTCATAGATTTTAAAATAAGAAGCTTAGCAGAAAAAAGAGAGCACAGAGGGGCTGCTACTGCTGCAGTGATCACTGAGATTTTAGAGAACAGAGGGCAGCAAGCTTAATTGATTTTGAGCATAAGTTTTCGGGATCAGTCAAATCTGGGTTTGGATCATGGCTTTGACACTTACTGGCTTGAAAAAAGGTCTCTATGAGACCTTGAATAAAGCACTTTAAGTTTCTGAGTCTTGTTTTCTCATCTGAAAAATGAGAATATGGAGATCTGCTGTGCTAGGTTGTTGCAAGAATTCAGTATATAGTACTTGTAAGATCCCAGGCATGAAGCACATAGTAGCTGATCAATAAATGTTTGTTATTCTGCCTAACCTCTTTTACTCCCAACCATATAGTCTAAACATTGACTGAGTGGTATCCCCTGCAAGGAAGGAACTGACAAAATACTGGAAAAAAGATATATGGAATTTGATTATTTAAAATGTTTCAACCCTCAGTCCCATCCTCACTGAAGACTTTCTTGGCTAATATCAGACTAGACTCTTTCTACTCCAAAGGGAACAAGATTCCAGATCTCATCTTGATTCTAGGTAGTAAGCTATATATGCCAAATCAAAATAAATTTGTTTATATCAGCTGACTATTTAATGCAGAGAGTACTTCCTCCCTGCTTGTCCTCTGGCTGACTCCTATTCAACTGTCAGCTCTCAGCCTTGATGATACTTTCTGGGACATCTTCTCAGACACTTCAAGCCTGGATCTGACCCTTCTGTGTATCCCTTATCTTGCTTAGTTTTAAGTATATGTTAACTGTCTTCCTTCTCAGCTAGCATATAAGTTTTCAGAGGGCAAGGACTCTATGGTCCTTATTGTATTCACAGTCTTGAACAGTTTTGACTCATGGTAGCTATTCAATTAGCATCTGTTCATGTGACTTTTTGGGCAGAATTCACTTGTTTGTTAATGGAGCCTACCTACCAACAATGGTCTAAATGATTTTTTTCCATTTTTTTTTTATTCCTCTCAGTCCATAGTACTTTTCTTGCTGTGTTTTCACATTCTCCTGAAGAGCTAAGGAAGAATCTAAATCTGTCATCTTACCTGTCCCCATTTTATTTCTTCCTCACCATGGACTTATCCTTCTGCATACTCTTGCTCCCAGTTGACTCATGTCTACCTCACAGTCTTCCTCTTAGCTGTAGTATACCAGCTCATCAGACAGCCAGTGTAAATATATGTCTAGTCTCTCTTTTACCTTTTTGATTGATTCTATTATTTAACATTTCATGTAGATGAAAATAGGTTTGGCTTCTTGAATCCAGAGCTCCGAGTTCCTCATCCTTTCCCTGTGACTGTTTTCCTCCCTTTTCCCTCTGTCCCTCGGAGGCTGTTTCTCTCATTACACAAGGCTTAATCCTTAGCAGCTAAATTCCAGGTGCTCTCTAGGACCTGCCAGCTCAGGGAAAGGGGTGGTGTTAAATGTGATGTGCTTCATGCCCTTCCTTCCTGCCTGTTAAGAGTATCATTTTCTCCAGTTGACCCAGTGAAGGAAGGTTAGCAAAACGCTTCCTAGTCCTAGGTCAGATTATAGCCTCCAGCCCGGACCACCAGCGTTGGCAGGGGATCGGGTCACTGCCAGACACGTGGACATATGCACAAGGGCTCTATTTTTCTTGGGCTGAATTGAGTAGTCTTCCTGCTCCCTCCTCTCCTAGGGGTTTACAGAGATGGAAAATAAGTTTTCTCTTTTGGCAAAATAGCAGGGAAGTTCAGAGAAAGACGTGTTTGGGCACCAAGTCAGGAGGAATAGGAATCCCTGGCTGAGTTGGAGAGGTGTAGTCTATTCATTTCATTCCTGATTTTCCAGGCTTCCCCCCCCACCCTTTTATAGGTTTCTCTCTCTCTCCCTCTGGAGATATGTATTAGTGTAATGAGTTTCAGGATTGTCCAAAAAGAATTTTATCTTAAAAAGCTCTCAAATATTGAATACCTGGTTAACTACTTACTCAGATTAGGTGAAGTGGGTCTCTCTTCCTCTCATTCTCTCTCTTTTTATTTCCTGGTCTTTGATATTCTAGTAGCTCAGTGTCCACTTAATTTTGGCAGCTTGGAGATCCCATTTTATTTTATGAATGTTCATTGAGGAGAGGTAATATATATGCCCCCACCCTCCAAACCATCTACATTTGTTTTCTGTATTATATGATTTAGTGCTTGGCTATAAATGACTCTATTACAGATTCCTTTCCCTTCTATGCTACCCTTTAATATGTGAATTTACAAGGGGCAGTAGATTTCCCAGAAGCAATATACATATTTTTAACAGTACGTGGGGAGGCTGAACTAACTTGTGCTGAGAGTAATGGACTGGATATGAAGGAAATGGGGATTGACACAAATAGCTGACCTCAGTTACAACCTTTTCCAGTGCCTTCTCGCCTCTACCACACGGTACTGTCCAAAGTATAGTTAAGCCTCTAAAAGAAAAAAAAAAATCACATCCATGGTCATGAGTTTTGAATCTAATAGAACCTAGGCGACTTTCAGTCAATGCATGGTTGCTCATAAATTGTCACTTGTTCTTTTACAAATTTAAGAAGTTTATTGGGGGTAAACATCAGTGGCTCATGCATTGGACCATCATGTAAGTTATACTTCAGTCTCTGTAGTGAATCTTAGTTACTCTCGTTTTTTTTTGAACACTTAGTTTTTGCCTCCAAGGGGCAGAATACAGTTATACCTTGTAACCAGGAGCTTTGCCTTTAGGAATGACATGTAGCTTTGAAAAATATTGGGTCTTTTCTGCAGTTCAATCTCAAATCCATTGACATTTTCATTTTGTCATTTCTGGGGTGTGTTTTGTAACTAGACCCCAGCTATTCCCTATATTTAAACCGTGATAGATGGATTTCGATATTCCACTTTATAAGCAAAAAGCTTGCACAGTGGTAGGAATAATAGAATAAAAAAGAACAAGTGAGCTTTGCTCAGTGGCAGTATCGTAGCCAATGAGGTTTATCCGAGGCGTGATTATTGCTAATTGAAAAAAGAACAAGTGAGTGAAACCGCAAAATAAACACAAAAGTGAACTTGATACCAGAAACATCATTCAGCTGTCGCTTTCTTCTTCTTTTCATGCTGAGGTCTCCATGTGAGATAAGTTTCATTAGTTGGGATAAGCTCGGACTCTGTGGAATTGACTTTATTTTGTTCCCATCAGAACCTAGTATCTCTGGCAGTTAACATAGGCAGATAGATAGAGAAATAACTAACATGTCATTTATACTTTCCGGCCTGGAGTTGTTGTGCGCCAGGATTGTGGGAACACCAAGGAAGGAAGAAATACATTTACCTGGGATAATCAAAGATGGCTTCACGGCGGAGGTGCGGAGGTGAAGGGGTGGTATTTTGAAGACATAGGAGTTGGACTGGGTGGAAGGGATCAGAAAATCATTTAGCCAGGGAGCACAGCACATGCAAAGGCAGCATTGCAGAAGGGCCCGGAGGGACGGGGTTGTAGGGAACTGCTTGGAGGGGCTAGGCGGAGGGGTCTCTAGGACTGAGGGGGCCACAAGAGTTTGGCAGTGCAGCGCTTGAAATGATGGTATGCTGGGCGAAGTGACTGGACTTTCTCCTCTAGGCAATGGGGAGCATTGACATTTGAAGCAGAGAAGATGATAGAGTTGGTTTCTTAGAAAAACATCGATTTTAATATTTAAAAATGAATCGAAAGGTGAAGACAGTCTTTTAAAGTAAAAATGAAGGGAGACCTTGATCAAAAGTGAAGGAGATCATCTAACATTCTGGAGAAAAATATTTGTTACATAGGTTCCAGTTTCTCAGGAGAGCTCTTGAATCTCCAAAAAGAATAATGATTTTTTATCGGCCCAGTATTTCCATTAATGGTTCTCTTTTATTAAGGAGACGTGCATTCTGAAGGATTTTAAAAATACGATATATTACTGTTTATCACACTATAAAACATGAGTTGGAAAGGTAGCGTTTCTAGCCTTTGGTTCAGACTCTCTGGTTCTGAGGTCCCAGATGGAATTGAGGACCATGAGCCTCCCAATGAGACGGAGTTGGGTCATTTCCTTTCTGCGGTTGGGAAAGCCCACTCCAAATTGTGAGTAAGTGTTACTGGCATAATTGTGGTGTGAAAATACTGACTGCTAAAACCAAAATGAGAAGAACTGAGCACTGCCCATTAAGAAACCATCCCAGATGATTAATTGTACTGAAAAAAAAAAAGACGTCCTTTAAATATTTGCCCTCCAAATGGATTATGCCAATTTATACATTATGTATTTGTTGATATTGTCAGTATAATGGCGGCGGAATTACAACTTTGAATCAGACTTCCCCAATTAAACTGATGATTCAAGTGGTCTTAACTGTCTCAGTGAGTTCTACCTCCCTTTGACAGTGCTTAATAAATGCAGATCTAAAATACCAGCATTGTAGCTTTAAAAATATGCATATTTTCTGGCTGCTGAGAAAAGTAAAAAGTAAACCCCAACACTTGGATTTCAACCATTGAAGCAAAGACAGAGAGATGATTGAATTCAGTCTTAAATTTTATAGAACTAAATTTAATGGTGAGCACAATCGCACTCTGTGGTGATTGTTTTCAGAGCTGCTTTATTAAGTTATGTAATGGCAGGAGTTCAAACTCAGTGATTGTCGAAATGGTAAATTTAAGGAGTATTTGAGATTGCCTGCCAATATGCAAGTGTAAGGGGTTTCAAAGTACAGAAAATATTATTTCCACCTTCCCATTTCTGTAGCTTATTATTCTTATTCAAACAGTTTTTAGGGATTATATTTAATACACTGCCTTAAAAATGTTTAAAAATCTCATTTTATTCCCCAAAGATTTGTTTTTTGCTGTTGCGATTAGATGATGACAGCTAGCTGGCTTTTAAAATTGATCAGGAAGTATTCTGGCAGTCATTCAGTGTTGTAATAGCACTTTAATGGATATGAGCTATTCACCCAGATCAGACTCAATGTCAAAACAGGCGAAAATACAGCTGTCACTCTGGACAACAAGATACTCATATGCAAGCAGCTGCTTAATACACTGTAGAAAGGCAGCCTTTTAGTAATATTTAAAAGGTGTGTCAATGCCAGTGTATGACTGTCCTATAAAGTTGGGGTGTGCCGTTTAGAAAAGAGGAGGATGAGGACATGTCTGTATTTTATCTGTACACTTATTCAAAGCGTATCCTATGAACATCACCTATGTATATACTGTAGATAAGCAGGCCAGTGTTATGAATTTCTTCTTTCTTTTAAATACGTACAAAAATACTTATATACGCACACAAATGCCTATTTGACGTTTTTGGTTAAAGCATGGTGTTCATGAGGTCAGAGTCCTTTATCAGTCTCCATATGAGGCCAGTAGACTCTGCTCCAAACTAAATTCAAGTGCCGATCCCTCTCCCCGGCTAGTCAACTTCTACATGCAGGCATTGCTTCTGAGAGCTGAAACTGAGAAAAGCACAGTCAGGACAGTTACTGGTGCAGCTACTCCCAGTGTAGTGGATTGGAGTCATCTCCATCATCACCTCAAGGGATAGTACCTCACTCTGCTAACACCAATGACTGGTGATGTTCTGTCATGAAAAATACCAAATCAACTTCATTAATTTATTTAATTCTTGAGTTAGTTCTGTGAACTGTGTGGCAGAGGGTAGTTCATTTCCCAGTTTTATGGGTGAGGCAACCAAGATGTAGAATGGCTAAGTGAACGTCAATGTCACATGCCTAGTTATGACTGCAGCTTAGATGTCAGACTCCGGGTTCAGTTCTCTTTTCATGACATAATTCCTCCATCCATAGGTCCAGCTCAGCACCTGTTTTATGAGCATCTATTGCATGCCAAGCATTCTTCTAGATAGGGTAGGTGGTACAAGGTGAGTAAAATAAAGATCTTGATCTTGAGCTCATGGAGCTGAGAATGTAGACAGTTATTGCATATAACTAGACATAATCCCAAACCCAGTAAATTCGAGAGTAAGGAAGGAAATCAGATGCTGTGAAAGTACGGAAGGGGGGTGCATGTGTAAGGGAAGCCCGCATGAAAGAGACTCATCTTTTTATTTTTTATTTATTTATTTTATTGAAGTCTAAGTTGACACACAATGTTATGTTGGTTTCACATGTACAACATAGTGATTCAACAAGTCTGTACATTGTACTATGCTCACCACAAGTGTAGCTACCATCTGTCACCATAGTTGACCTTAGTCACCCTTTGAAATCGACTGTGATGAGGTCTAGACCTTCCCAGGTGAAGAGTAAGATGTAAGCAAGGACAAAAGTGTATTCAGATGAGTAGTCACTGCTCACATTGACCAGAATACAAGATAAGTGCAGGAGAACAGCACATAATGTGACCGGAAAAGGATTGCCTGAAACATTTGACTTAATTCTGCAGACAAAGGGGACACTGGGAGGTTCTGAGCAAGGCAATGACAGATTGGAACCATGTTTTAGGAAGGTTGATTTGGCAGTGGTGCACCAGGGAGATTGAAATGGAGAGATTAGGTACATGAGGAGACCAGTTAGAAGTGCTTACAACATTCAAGGCAAAAGGACATAAAGGCCCTCACTAGGGTGGCAGCATGTCTGTGGGTTTCTAAGTGGAGCTTCTGAGTGCATTAGAACATCATAGTGCATGTGATTAGTGTCAACAACTTGACTTCCAACTACCAGCGTCCTTGCTCCAGGAATTTCTCTGGCTACTGCAGCCCTCACCAGGGAATTAACGTAGTCCCCAGTGACTGATGGAGATGGTATGTTAGTCCACCAGCTTCTTCACCACGTGGATGGGGTAATCCTGAGGTGCAGTTTACACTGGCTCCCAGAGTTCCTTGGCGGGATTAAGCTCTAGTGGCCCATAGTGGTCATATTGATTTTGTATCCTTATTGACTGCTTTTCACTTCCCCAACAGCTTTCCAGTATTTCCTTCACCTCCAAATAAATGATTTGCACTCAAATCTTTATTTCATTGTCTGTTTCTGGGGGATCCTAAACAGACAAACTCAAGTTCCAATTTGATCTTGTGACTGAGTCGGAAACTTTCACTGGCACCAAGTTCAAACTTTGGTTCACACTAGAAATTATAATTTGTTCCTTTCTTCATCCAGAAATAGGTTCAGCATATCTGTAATCTCTTGATACCCAAGTCATATTATCAAATCAAGCAGGAACTCTAAGCAGTGATTTGGCCCAGTCTCTTTGTGTAGACAAACAAGTGTAGATCTGAAAATATTTCGATGGAACGTAGAAGTAAAATTAATCAGTTGTATTATATTAATATCTTCATTTCACTCAAATAAATATATAGACCTATTTGTTCATACATATGTACTACATATTGTATATGTCCTCGTTAAAATCTGTGAACCAGTTAATGTCCATTGCCTATTAGAAAATTAGTAGATCATACCCACGGTGTCACATCTATTCTGTGCCCAATGGTTCATTTGCTTAACTGATGACCACTCTCTCCCATTAAGAGCCATCATACATCATATAATAATGATACCTTCCGTATTTACAGTCCACAGCTATACCAGTTACCTCTCAGTTACATTCTAACATTGGCCAAATGTCAAGCCTTGATTATATTTATTCCTTTGTCCCCATAGTTGGCATATTGATGTTCCTGTAATGTGTTAAGAATATGTAGTAAATCGTTAAAATAAAAACCCAAATTACCGTTGTAGTCACAGTTGTCCACTGACCCTTAGCTTTTGAGCCTTATGCATACTGTACCACTACATTTATCCAATGATATTTGGAGATGTTATTTAAAACCAAAATAGCAAAACAGAGTTATAATAAATGGAAGTAATGAGGATTATATAAATCAATAATCAGTCACCCTGAGGAAAAATAGTGGTGTTTAATTGTACTTTTTGTGCTAGGTGTATGGAATTTTTTTCTTCTAATTTGAGTGAAGGGCTATTTTCAATGTGGGGTTGAGGTTTATTTCTGATTTGCTTTCTTCACTTTAAGGACATTATTATAGAATTATAGAATTTAGCGATGAAAATATTACACATTATTACATGAAATCAGGAGTAAAATTACAGTAGTATTTCTAACGTAGGAATAACAGTCTGAATTTTTAAGAACATTTTATCTTAAATATTGCAAAAAAGGTCGTGTAACATTGTAAATAAATCCTTGAGTCTTTTTATGCTCATTCTATTAAAATGTGATTAACTTTGTCTATACTTGGTGGTGCACTGGAAAATAAAGTTAAAGATGGTTTTCTAATATGTAAAACTATGAAATTGCTACTATATAGTGGTTACTTTAGGCATTTAAAATGTTAATATATTTGCCTACAGAATATATATGCATTTATTTTATGTATATATAATTTTATTTTAAGAAAGTGAAAAGCACTTTAGGGCATGGTATGGATATTTTCAAAGGAAGTTTTGACTATAAATATTAAAGTAATTATATTTAATTTGGTAACACCAGATACTCTTTTTCTGGAGCAATTGTAGATTATAGGGCCCTCAGAAACATCTCACTCAATGATCTTATTTCCTGAATAAGAGAACTAAGGCCAGGATTAGATAATGACATTACTAAGGAGACCACAGGACCAGTGATAGGTTAACACTTTGGGGCACTTTGCTCATTGTCTTCTGAGCCTACTTCAGCAATTCTGATTCCTTGGAAAAGTTTTGTTGAAACAAAGTTATTATTTTCTTTTAAGATCGTCTGTCAGTTTATAAGAAGCCAATTTCATAGAAAAGTGAAAAAAAAAGTCAGGCTGGTTGCTGTGTTTTAATCAATGCCAATCACATTGATTAGATGAATTTCTTTTACTTAATGACTGAACTGATCATTTATTTTGATATTTTGCAGACACCTAATGAAAGAGCATCATTTAAAAAGTTAGTCTTATTTTCTGAATGTATTTAGTGAATTTTGCATATAAATTAAGCCGACTAAACTATCTATTTAAAACGTACATAATATTCACTAAATGGGCAAGCAAAAATCAAGGGCCTTTTGAGGACATTTTTAAAATTGGCAGCGATCTCTTTGACTTATTTTTATCTGTTATTATTACCTGAAGGCAGATTTTTGTCTGTTTTGATGGGGCTAGAACTTGCCTTGGGAGAATAACAGCCTTGCACCCCGAGATGGAAACACTTGCTGGTATTTTTTGACATTTCAAGTATTTTCATGTTGTGTTAGAGCTTAACCTCTACTGTGCACATGTCTGATCTTCCCAACTAAATTGTAAGCTCAGTCTTATACATCTTCAAATCCCCTGGAGTCCCAGCAGAGTGCCTCTTCGTTGCTGCTCAATAAATATTTGTTGTTTATTTCAGAACTAGTTTTAATCTTTGTTGCCATTCAGGGCTTTGAAAATATATAACAGACATTAGGCAGAAACTTGAAATGCTTTTTATCAGTTGGTGCAGCATTTTCCAATTACTTTGCACAAGAGAGTGCCAAGGGACATTTTAGAATTGTCTGGGCTACCAATATGGCTTTAAGGGTAAACAGACTTCACTGACATGAGCTCTTCTCTTCGTACCATTTGCGCCTTACCCTTCTTAGCAGCATCCCAGCACTCTTGGGCTTTGGGTAAATGGGACACTTTTACCTGTATGGATGTCCCCAGTGCTTTTTGATCACTTCCTTGTGGATATGTGGTTTTCATAGAATTGTGATATGGGAGGCTAGTTTCTTGGTCTGAAGGAAGATCAGAGAAGTAGGATAACAAAAACAAAAGCACCTTATGCTTTCCTAATTTATTTTGAAACTGCCCTGGGAGCCATTTCCTTTTTAATCTGGGGGGAGTTTATGCACAACTTATAGTGCTCTGGTGGCCTTTACTGATGTCTGGGAGAAGAGATCCCGGGGCTACGCCATAGCCATATTCTTCATCTTTTCCCAAGTCTGCTTCCAAAGCAAGGAACTCTGGAAAGCAGAGGTGTCGGAATTCTGGGGGGTGAGAGGATGGGGAGGGCAGGGTGCTGTAATCCTTACTGAAGTTTCTAGAATGGCTTCAGTAATGCTAGGGAGCTCAGGGGCCATGAGTTCTGGGCCAGTTCTCTGAAGAGGGAGGATTAATTTTTAGTAAAATATACAATAAGTGATGGCAGCTTGGGAAGGACAAAGTGCTCACAAAGAACAGTGATCAAAGTGATGGTGGAGGTCAGCCAGGAAGGAGGGAGGATAGTATTGCTGCTTGGGACACTACAGGGTTGATACTATACAGACCTTTAACCAAAAAGAGAGTACTGGATGCCTAAAGGTGATATAAGGGGGGGGGGGGGGGAAGGCCAATAGGAGCCATACAGATCACAGAATTCCTGGACTCTATCATTTTGCCAGGGTCAAAATAAAGCTTGGGACAATGTGGTGGCACAACATCTATTACCGTGGTGTGTAACACCTGAAGCAGAGGTTTTCTGAAAGGCCACTTGAAGATTTATAAAGTGAAATAAAGCTCACGGCATAGCAAATTTACTCCTAGCCTTAATTGTCATATAGCATGGAAGGACATAATGTTGTCTACTTCCACATTAAACACAGAAAAAAAAAAAAATCAAACCTTGTTGAGAAAGAGAAGAGTATCTTTGAAGGATGCAGAAGGAATGGATGTTTTCAGGTACCTGAGTTGAACAAAGTACATGAGAATATGCAATTGCCCTGCTCTGTTTCAGACCCGTCAAGGGGCTACCTGCATACACACATAGGCATCTTACTCAAGGTATCATCTTTATTATATTGCAGAAAAACTATCTCCATCTTATGAACTGGTGCTGCAGTTTAAAGCGGTACTTGTGACTAAGCACCGTCTTTATCGCTTGGGAGTTTTGTTTTTTTTTTTTGGTGTGGAGATTGAACTGCTGTGCTCTTGCTTAGAATGCACTTCAGCACTATGGTTCCTGATTGAAAGTGCATAGAGAGTGGAGACAGTATCAAAAGAGAAGCCAAGAATGATCGTCTCAGGAATGAATATGAGAACTAGCTACCTTAATTAGGCTTAAAAATGTTAACAATATGTTTGTGAGTTCGAATACATATTGGGCTAACATCTATCCTTTCTAAATTCATATTGTATATTCAGATAGGTGGTTGGGATGTTGCTAAACTTCTCAAGATGATATATTAGCCAAAATATGTGTTGGAGAAATGAGTCCTACTGTATATATTCAAGATTCCCAAAAGATATATTTCCAATAACAAAAGTTTCTGTGAAATGCCTAGAAAAGTTGGTCTCATGCCTTGAAACCATTCAGAGAAATGGTGACACATCAGCCAAATTGCAGAAATACTTTAATGGCAAGTTTCTGTATTACTCTTTACTTCAGTTGTTTTACTCTATTAAATTGATCTTCCTAGATGACCGATTGGATTGATTATCCTTATGAATTCCCGTGGACTTTTTGGTTTGGATGTTTGGACTTTTTTGATACATTGGATTCAAAGGAGACAGTTTGGTCTTGGGAAGGGTCATGTCACTTGATTTCCATCTACTTTCCCTACCCGTGGGTAGTTTCTTCTTATTTGTTAGCTTCACTCGTGTGTGTGGGGGGGGGTGAGGGGGGAATCTATTTCTTCCTCTTCTCTAATATTTCTCCCTATCTGAGCTTCTTAGTTTTCCTTAGTAGGATAAAAAGAGAATGTGCTAATTCTTTCTCAGTTTTTAAACCCCTTAAAGAAGGAGGCTTGGGAACGAATGGAATGATTTCAAGAATCTATCAAGATATATGCCTTAATTGCCATATTTTTATTTCTGTGGCAAATAGCAAATTGATCCTCACTTATAAATAACAAACAAGAGACATGCAGGAAGAAGAGGCAGTGAAAAGGCCTGCGTGGATAACTGGTATCAGTTTAACAGAAATAGTGATTAGGTGGAGAAATGATATAAATAATTTAAGAGGATGTCCCTGTGCTCTTTCTGATAAAATCTCAGTTTTCCAAAAAGAGAAAATATTTATGTTTCTGAACAGGAAAAACAAGTGTTCCAAAAATAATGTTTGAAATATACATACTATGCATAGCAAAGTTAGTATTTTTTAAAGGGATAATGCTGTTATCATCACAAGAAAATTATATTCCACACTAGCTGGTTGCATTTGGGTTAGCTGTACTATGTGTTGAGTTCACACATGGGAAAATCAGTTTTCTCCAATGGGAAGGCAAATACAAGGAAGCCCTGTTTCCAGTTGTTTAGCATCATAAACATCCAGCAGCTATTTTATTTTCCTAAGCTCACCCAACTGATGTAAGTTTTGAAGGTGGGGAAATGTTGATGGTCACAGTCAAGGCAGAATACAAGGTCGTTGTCATAAATTAATGGCATTTTATTGGAAACAGTTTACTAGTTATCTTAGGACAACTTGAAGCAGGATGCAGTTTGTTATAGATTGATTCCTGGATCTTATTGAGTATGGATGGCTTTTCAGAGGTGAGGAACAAGAAGAGTCCATGTGCAGCCGTGGGAACACAAAGTGACATTTTTGGATGCCATCAATATCCTATGTGTGACTTCAAAAATTTACCCGTGAGGCCATGACCAAGAATTCTTTTTTGAGAGGCTGGTTTCCATGAATCGACTTCTTTCATTGAGTGATCTGTAGCATCATTTTGACTACCTAAATGATGCTCAATATGAGGTCATTCTGCAGAGCTTGTCATCTTATGCTTTGGCATTCACGTCTGCTTTTATGACATTTTAATAAGTGGAGGAAATGAACCTCCCACAACATGGTTACCTTTTTTTAAGGTACATCCTTGCTACCCATGGAAGCCTAATTTCCATTATATTCACTCTGCTACAGAAATACTTATTGCCAGGAAGGAGATATTTACTGGAATCCACCAGTCCAGAATTCATCATGATTCAGTGTGAAATCCGCTGCCCTTTGCCCCCCACCCCCTCTCGGACTGGAATGAAATGTGCCTTAAACTGAAGTGAAATACATCACATGCAGCAACCGTGGGCCCTCTCTTTGCCTCTATTCCTGGTGTGAAATCGATACACTATCTTTCCTCCTGACCTGTTCTGTGACCTCCATTGCAGCTTTCATGCTGAACAGCAATTGCTTTGAACAGTCTGGGCCTGCCACAGCTCACAAATGAGTCTCAGCTTCTGTCTAAAACTGGTGCTGATAACAAAGGCCTGATTTTAAATAATGCAGCTGTAGTCGTCTTCTAATTATGAATTACATGGAAGTGCAAGCTCCTCTATTATTAAACACTTTCAATAGCAGGCACGGTACATGTGCAGAGTACACACAGGGGCCTAGGGCCCAGCAATCAGGCCCTTGTGTTTTTCTGGCTAAGTTTGGGTTGGTAGAGAAGGGGGAAGAGACACGAGGTATATTTACACATTTCCTTTATTTTCTCCATAGAGTTCTATTTGTTGATATATTATTATTTTTTCCAGGTGAAGCTCTATTTCTTTTTTTTTCTGAAGGAAACATTTTTGAATACTGGATGATAAGATCTTACAACACAAGGAAGGACTAGTTGACAAATACTTGCTTTTCGATGGAGTGGATTTTACTAATGAAATTCCAGATTTAGGCTGTTAGGATTCTGACTTACTGGAAGGAGTGGTAGTCCCCTGCAGTAATATTTCACCTTTTGATCACTCTGTAACTGAAATGGGGGAAGTAGAAGTATCTTAGGATAGCATTTCAGCCATTTTCAGGAGGCCCTTTCATGGAGGAATTTATTGTATCAAGGAAATAATAGGCGTTTTGATGCGTGCTAAGAAAATGAATGTATAATTAGCTGAATTGCTTTACTTGGCTTTACCAGACTAGAAATCAAAGGATGAATGAAGTGCTGGGTCAGACTGGAATTTTTCCAAATAACTTGGTATGAAATAAGGGTAACAGTAGATTTTGGTGTATTTTGTAAAACCCTCATATATAAAATGAGTCATTTTTATGTGTGTTTGGTCAGTGCTATTTAAATGAAATTTGTTTACTAATGAAGGACACATACTCTCCACACAGTGATCCATATAATGGCGATTGCATCATTGACGCTGCTTTCACACATGCGCGCACACACACACACACACATCCATCAACATATAAGGAGGCATGAATGAATATATGATTTTGTTTATTACTTCACTCCATAAGTGGAGTAGAATCATGGAAAGAACGTTCGAGTCCTAAGGAAGTGTTCTTAATACAACCTACTTCCAGTGCAGTGTGCTTTACCAAAGTCTTCTAATCTCTCTCATCATTTTGGTTTTCTCTCCTATAAAATGTGGTTAGTGAATGAGATTATCTTTAACATCTTTCCAGTTGCAGATTTAGGTAATTATAGCACTAATAACAACTCTTTACATTTGCACAGAACTTAGAGTTTCCAGCGATTTTCCCCATGCCTCTGACCTTCTTAAGCACACTGGTAGACAGCCAGGGCTTGTTGCTGGTCCCAATTTCTTGAACAGGAAACCAAGACACAAAATCGTTTGTCAAGGCTGCACTGGTGGTTGAACTAGAACCAAGTCAGCTGACTGCTAGTCCAGAGTTTATTGTGGTGGATTAGGAGGTAAGGATCTTTTTTTTTTTTTTAATTTTTATTTATTTATTTGTCAGAGAGAGAGGGAGAGCACAAGCAGGGAGAGCAGCTGACAGAGGGAGAAGCAGGCTCCCCGCAGAGCAAGGAGCCTGATGCAGGACTCGATCCCAGGACCCTGGGATCATGACCTGAGCCAAAGGCAGATGCTTAACCGACTGAGCCACCCAGGCATCCCTGAGGACTTTTATTAGCATCCAAACTTGAAAGGTAGAGACATATCATAGGCTCTTCATGTGTTCTAATTGCTCAAATGAAGTAATTCCTTTAAAATTTACATACTAAGAAGACAGTCTCTAGTGACTTATTCATTGTTCTATCTAAATATCTAGTGATTATAATGTGCGGTCTTGGGACAGCTCCAGGTCAGTTATATACAAGACGAATTATGTTTATAAATGCATAAACATATATACTTCAATGCAGGGAGTATTGAATACAGGGAGATATTTATGAATATAGTGACATGCAGTCAAACCTTGACTAAGACTCCTCTAAGACTCAGTGATTTTGTGGTGATGATGATTTCTTCATGATAGGATGTAGCTGGAATCATTTGAATTAGCAAATTGGAAGTCCTCAACAAACTGTCATGTTCTTTTTCTAAATATGTCACATTTTCTTCTTGTGGCCACATTAAACAGTGCTTTTTAAAGCGTAAATAAAAAAAATGACAGGATACCTGAGGGATATATCAGCCAAAAAGAAGGAAATACCAAACATAGAGCATGTACTCTCATATATTTCCACATCTTTTTAAGAGGAAAAGTTTGGGTCCTTTGTCCAAGGAAACTTTTGACTCTGGGGGCTTCCTGATATTCCACAGGACAATTCCTGTTGTATTAAGGCTTCATCATGGCACCTGTGGGGATATTTCAACTAGATGGATTGCCTAAGTAATTAGAAATCACACACGGAAGGAAAAAAAAGTACTGACGAAATGGATGTTTGTATCCTGGGTGTAGAATTGTCTATTTAGAAGCACCTGTGATGACCAAGCATGGATATGTTCCATGACGAGAAGGGCAAATAGGTTCAAGTCCTACTTGCTCACCTACCAGGCATGTAAGGAATTTTTTTTTTTTTTTGGTCATTTTGTGAAAATCTTTTTTTAACATAACACTATCTATTCAGAATGATGTGAAAAATCCCTGCCAAAATAAAACCATCCTCTGCCAAAATATCAACAGAACGGAGACGTATTTCTTGTCCTCCACCCCATCCTATTTAATTATATGCATTATTAGCTTTGCTCTTCAACATGCCCCTTCACTGAACCCATTGTGAACCTGGTCTCAGCATTAATAGTATTCTTGATCACACTTTAGCATTCCAATTTTAAAGTCCAAATTTGAAGGTCTGCTATTCCTATTAAGAGTTTTTCCACGAACAGAGTAAATCTTGGCTAGAATTCAATGGTAATTCAGCTTAACCAACTTAAGAAAAGCCTTTTATTCACAGTGGTTATTTTGAGACAGTTGAGTACAGAAATGTGGGTTCTACAGACAGAAAAATACAGACTTTTATACAGGGCCATTTTTTCCTTTAAAGAAGACAGTGCTAATAAATCTTGTTGAATCAAGACCTTGAAAGAAACTGAAAAATATGTACAGATCTCAAATATAACCAAGAAAAGTACTTTATATTACCTTGCTGCTACTGCTTCATGATGTAGTTTTAGTTGAATGTAATCTCCTCCACTCAAATTTATTTTTGAGAAATTGCCATACTGAAAGTTGAAACCATTTTTGTCATTCAAAAAAAGTGGAGATCAATACTGAAGCTCTTCTATTAGTTGGTACAGTCTACTTTAGTGTTAAAAGATTTATGATAAGAACACATTTCTAAATATATATTACATTCCAGTGGTATGGTCAAACCTCAAAATAAAACTTTTTAATTTTTTTTCAGGAGAAGGAGGTGGTGTATTTATTATTGAAATACTGCACTAAACTATAATTCAGTGATATTTTATTCCAATTAAATTCTCCTTAGTAGTAATCCTTTTTTATGATAAGCAAAACTGAATAATACAGGGTATGTTCCCTCCAATGAATTGTTGTGTAACAAGACTTGATGGTAATTCTACCTTTTCCAAAATCTGATATCAGGCAATTTATCTTCTAAATAATACTCCTGAGTACCAAAGCTGAAATGTTTTGGCTTCAACCCAAATCAAACTTGAGGAAGCAGATTCTCCAGAGCATTTCCCTAACTCTGTAAATTTAATTGTTATAATGAATAGAATACATGTGTCAAGATTACTTGTGATTTTTACCTGTTTACTTCTCTTCCTAAGACAGAAAGAGCAACATGACAAAGGCTGTTAACTTTTACTGGAGTTTGAAAAAAAAAAGAAGCAGCACTTCACAGCGCATGATCATTAAATATAAACTGATTTTAAAGGCCTGTTTCCAGTTAATTTCAGAAGAGTTCAAAATTAAAAATCTGTTGTCCTACCATAATAAAATAGACTGATGGAAGTTTACAAAAATCCAGAAATATATGTCTGTAAGGCACAAAATATTCTGATAAAGCATTTGCATAGCAAAGGAATATCTTCATAGTATTTAGTCACATTGCCTCATCTTCAATTTCCTCTCTTTCATATGTCTGCAGACATGATATACTTCTTATATTTGGCTTTTGTGCAGTATTTTTTTCATAGGCAGTGAAATCCAGAGTAATGCTTAGATCAAGCCAATATTGGTATCATTGGCATTCATGCCAGAAGTTAGACAGCAGTAAAGTTCATATTACTTCTTGATGTCAATTGCAAAAACTGAAAAGGTAATTGATTGGGGAGAAGGCCAAAGCTACTATAACTCATTATCATGGATAATCATACTAATCTTAGTAATAAAAATGATCAATATTAAATAACTATTGCTCATGTAATCTATCAAAGATTATTTTTTGCCATTTCTTTCCTCCATTTAATTGTAGTTATTTTAAAATCTTCATTTCTCCTATATATTTGAACTGTGATTTTTAGATGAGGCAACCATTATATTTTACTTGTATTTCTCATTGAGAGAAAGGCCATGCTCCGAAGAAGACTCAAACCTTTCTTATAATGCTTAAGCAGCATGACTCCTGTTGACTGTGAGCTGACAAATGTATATATCAATAACTGTTCTTTACCTTCAGTCACGAGGAAAGTCTATATGATATTTCCAACTTGATTTATTCATTTAGAATTCATTAAGCTACCAATTTGTGCCATGCATTGTGAAAAACATAGCATGTGATGAATTCTTGCCTTCAGATTTCTAAGAGTTTGTACTTTAGGGGAGGCAGAAGGGTAAGCAAGCCATTGAAATCAATTGTGGGGCACCTGGGTGGCTCAGATGGTTAAGTGGCTGCCTTTGGCTTGGGTCATGATCCCAGGGTCCTGGGATCGAGCCCCGCATCAGGCTCCCTGCTCAGCGGGGAGCCTGCTTCTCCATCTCCTTCTCCTGCTCTCCCTGTTTGTGCTCTCTCGCTCTCTCTGTCAAATACATAAATAAAATTAAAAAAATAATAAATTGTGATGAGCGCTGTCATAGATGTGAGAACAGAGGACTGTGGAGACTCAAAAGAGGCATGGATATGCTCTGGTGCCACAGAAACACTCCACAGAAGAGCTAGTTTTTGAAGGATGAGGAGGAATGGAAAAGGCTGGATAGGTGTGCTTATTAATAAGTTAGGTAAAAGCTAGAAGGTTGTAACAAAGAGACTATACAATACAGTAGCTGAAAGAACTTTGAAGTCTCTTTCTCTTTTATTTAATAACCCAAGATGAGTGGCTCAGTCAAAGGGGTGGTTCTGCTCCACAGGATCATTCAGGGTTCCAGGGCCTTTTTCTTTTGTTGCTGTAGCATCAGTATTATTCTTGTCTGCATGGTCACAGTTGGATTGTAGTTACTTCGATACAGCTTCAGGGAAAGAAAAAGTATGGAGGAACACATACCCAGCCAGTGACTTAAGACCTTGACCTGGAAGTAGTATGCATCACTTCTCCAATTCCATTTGGGAGAATATAGTTATATGGCCACATCCAGCTGCAGCGGAGGCTAGGCATCCAGTTACCACTCTATGACTAAGGCCATCAGTAGACAAGAGGCCAGATCACCGAGGGCCCTATATGTCATCCTGAACTAGGAGAAGGACTTCGTGAATTGCTTTTTTTCCCCATGTCAATCTTTATTTCTGAGATTTGCCAGACAAATCTTAGTATTTTGCAGCCCCCTCACCAACTTTTAAATCTTAAACTCTTAAGTCATGACCTGCTATGAAATATTTTCCTTTATGTTATTTTTTCTTTTTTTTTTTTTTTAGATTTTATTTATTTTTATTTGACACAGAGACAGAGACAGTGAGAGAGAGAGCATAAGCAGGGAGAGTGGCAGGCAGAGGGAGAGGGAGAAGCAGGCTCCCCGCCGAGCAGGGAGCCCAATGCAGGGCTCGACTCTAGGATCCTGAGACCATGACCCTGAGCTGAAGGCAGATGCTTAACCGATTGAGCCACCCAGGCGCCCCTATGTTATTTTTTTCAGAGGACTTTACATTTCTGATTTTATTTATGTTCACTGTCACAAATTGACTTAATTCCCTTTGCAAGTGGCCCAAAGCCTAGATACCATGTGCCCTTAACCATGCCAGACAGCAAATAAATATTCCTGCTAATAGTAAGATTTATACCATTACTCTAGGTTTGTTGGTATCTTGTGTAGGTGAGGTTGATCCACTCTATTCTTGGGTTTTCATTTTTGTCCTAGTCAAGAAAGTTGTTAAGCTTAGTTCAGCTGGGCAAGAGGGCTGAAGAGAAGGGTCCTATAAGCAGTTCTTACCCGAGTTGATGAGTTTTTTTTTTCATCTAAAAATAGTTTGGGGTGAGGCTTAACAAAGAGCCTCTAATTAGGTCTTCAGGCTTTGCAGAAAAATGTTAAGAGTAAGAGCCTTGTAAAGAAGAAACATTTATTTCCAGAGCCTCTGCTACATAAGAAGGAAACGGGGCTGCACTGGGAATGGCTGTTCATAGCCTGTAAACCTATATAGTTGGCCTTAATCCTTTTCTGAGCCTTTCCTCAGGTGGTTCTAGATCTAGAGGACATGGACTAGGAGAATACCAGCATAGAAGCATTGTCCTGTGCATACTCCTTGGCTTTTTTGGCTTTACAGAAATTTTTAGAATTGGAATTCTAAAATGTAAAGCATATTTTTAACTAGAGTTCACACTTTTGAATACAAAAACCAAAACAAAAGCATTACAGGAGGAGATTTTGTAGCGAATGAAGGATGTGCTCTGCTCTCTGATGCTGGTCAAGTTAAAGTCCCGCACTAGATCAGTCCTGAAAGATACATGGAAGTCTGCCAGGGAAGTGAGAGGCAAGGCTGTAGGAGGAGAGAAAATAGCACGTGCATTGGCACGCGGGCACAAGCAGAGCGGGGAAGCAGTGATGAGCAAAGGATAAGGATGGGAGGATGGTAATGGGGGAAGCTGCCGAGGTGGGCCAGGGCCAGGCCAAGATGAGCCTTGTATGCAACGCTGTGATGCTGGGGAGACACTTCAGCTCAGTGATCTAATCAGACTTGCATTTAGAAAGCCCGTTTTGGCCCGTGTGGCCGGTGGAGTGAGGGAAGGTGAGTATAAGCCAAGATAACTTGGAGGGAGATACTGCAGTGATCTGGATGAAGCGACCTACCTGCACCAAGAATAAAGCAGTGTGAACCAACTTTACAGAGAGATGTAGGAGACAAATGTGAAAGCGCTTGGTGACTCCCTGCAAGTGGAGAACAGAGGAAGGAATAAAGAAATAAAGGACCCCTTCTGGATGTGGTACCTGGGAGAAGGTGTGGGGCTGATCCCTGAGGTAATTCCAGCAGGGGATGTAAGAGCCAGTTAGCAAGGAAAGGTGATGGCATCTATTTTTTTAAAAACCAAGTGCAAGCTCCAAGTAGAAATGTCCAATAGTTAGATGAATATACAGGCCTTAGGTTTGGGATTAAGATGAGAGGTGAGGCTAGAGAATTCAGAGTCATTAGCATAAAGATAAAGTTGAAGCCAAACATATAGGGTAAAAATTAGCCCAAGAAACGGTATAGTGGTTATTTGTTAAAACAATTCTTTTTTAAAGATTTTATTTATTTATTTCACAGAAAGACACAGCGAGAGAGGGAACACAAGCAGGGGGAGTGGGAGAGGGAGAAGCAGGCTTCCCGCCGAGCAGGGAGCCCGATGTGGGGCTGGATCCCAGGGTGCTGGGATCATGAACCGAGCCCAAGGCAGACGCCCAACGACTGAGCCACCCAGGCACCACTGTTAAAACAATTCTTAAGTAACTCCTTTTTTTTTTTTTTAAGATTTTATTTATTTGAGAGAGAGCACAAGCAGGGGGAGAGGCTGAGGGAGAGGGAGAAGTAGACTCCCTGAGGAGCAGGGAACCCCCACCAGGGCTGAATCCCATGACCCCAGGATCATGCCTGAGCCAAAGTCCGATGCTCAACCGACCAAGCCACCCAGGTGCCCCTTAAGTAACTTTTTTTTTTATGTTATCACCATACATTACATCATTAGTTTTTGATGTAGTGTTCCATGATTCATTGTTTGTGCATAACACCCAGTGCTCCATGCAGAACGTGCCCTCTTTAATACCCATCACCAGGCTAACCCATCCTCCCCACCCCCCTCCCCTCTAGAACCCTCAGTTTGTTTCTCAGAGTCCATAGTCTCTCATGGTTTGCCTCTTAAGTAACTCTTAAGACATATTCTCTTTCTACTAGTACTTTAATAATTTCCAATAAGCCAAACGATTTCATTGCTTAAAACACTTCTTTAAACATATGCAAGGTTAACCAGCAATGGTGAAGTTCATTGGTAATCAGTAAGATCATTGAAACATCACAGTCAGCCCCTGAAACCCAAATCCCCATGGTGTACACTGCTGTCCTTTCTCACCCAGGACAAGAGCTGTAAAGAAGTCGGATGGAAACCAGAGGCCCTAATATCAGTGGATAGAATTTGGGTGAATTTTAACATACACATTTGGAACTGTTTAATGATTTGTACCTATTTCTAATGAGCCTTGGACACATAATTGTTCTCAAAATGGGTGAAAAGTAGAAAGTGACATATTGGTAGATAGGAACGTATATCTCTACCCATTCCAAAATAGATCCTGCAGAATGTAGATAGGCCTCATAGAGGGTGCTCAGGAAAACCTCCTAACATAATGATGAGTTTTCCTAAACACTGAAAAGGTTTTTGTTTCTGTTGAAGGCTTTTTGGTGGTGTCATCAAATATTTAGAATATTGTATATCTAGCTCTATTATTATTTCTCTGGGTCCAACCTGGCATGCCTCTTGACCTTTCTGAGTCTCAGTTTCCTCAGTGAAAGGACAGGCTTGTCCTAGGTGTTTCTCGCAGCTCAGAAAGCTGTCCACTTGGGACTTGCAGTATAGGGTACTCTTCTTTAATGAAAAAAAGAGGCTTATGAAATCTGAATAGATAATTTAGTGATGATTATTTGCATTGCAGATGGATTGTCCTATTTATAGCAGAATATGCTGGTGGGAATAGTCCTTTTCAGAAAATTGGCAGTTGTTTAGAGAAACAATATTGGAGTTGGGGTCAGAAGAGCTGCTCTGGAAACCAGATTCTACTTATTTATTAGTTATTTGTCTTAAATGTGTTAAGTATCAGTTTTCTCATTTTTATTGACAATATTAATAAAAATGCATGGCTATGATACAGATCATTTTGAAGGCTGAGAGGTATTATATAATGTAAGTTATTCTTGCCTAAGGAAGACTGGTCATTCCAGCCTAATACATACATATGTAATTCTTTTAGTTTTGGGGGCTGTTTGCTAGAAATGGACTCCTGGTGGGATCAGCACTGTAGGGACCCATTGTGGCATAGCCGTTGGGACAAATGGTAGGCATTTCACATTGGAAATTATTCTTCTCTTGTCTTCAGATCCCTGAATTCAGGTTGTGCCTTCAGGCATAGTTTTTTCCCAACCATTGTTCTTGCAACTGTTGGTCCAGCCTCCTGAGCTGCCTTGACCTTGGGAGGACATCCACCAACCCCATTTGCCTGCTGATCTCTTCCCCTCTTTTCACCATCATTAATGTGACAGTGCCTCAAGCCACGTGGAACTGCATTTTAATGTCTTTGGTTTCTTTGCCTAGTTCCAGGTATGGCACTGGCATAATTTTGCCACCAATTATGGTTCAGAACTATTTCCAGAACCCCAGATTAATGGAGAAAGTGAGTTCAGAATGGTAAATTGCCCACTTTGCTGAGTATACTCATCTCCGAATGGGACTGAGAATGCTCAGTGGCTAAGAGGTGCTGCAATGTGATATTCCAAGAGTTATTGAATGAAAGTTCCTAGGGCAGGCTAGCACCCTTGCTCTTATTTGCCAGGAGGGTACATAGCACTCAGTGTGAAAGGAGATGATGTGTGTAGACATATTTGGGGAGAGAGGCTTTGGATGGAGGGATTTCAGCTCCTCTCAAGGCACTGATCTATAAAATGTAGATCAGAGCTGTCCCAGAGGTCACCTTTCTGTGATTACAAGTATTGCAGATCCCCTGAGGTTACAATTTATGGTCCTGATTAGCAGTGGTATCTGTGGGCTTCATGGCTATCGTATGCTTATAAAGTTTAGACAGCACCTCTCGATACACTTGCACAAAGACTGATATAGATAACTCTCAGGAGGTGTTTGTTGAATGAGTGAAGCAATAGTTATGGTTACTGCCCTTTATTTTGTTCCAGGCATCTTGATAAATGTTTTATACCATCTCTAATCTGCATGAAATAAAATTTATCTTCATTACAGGTAAAGGAAGTAAGGCTCAGAGAGGCAATGCTCCTTTTTCAATGTCACATAGCTAGTATATGGAAGAATTCGAAGTTGCATTCAGGTCTGTCTGGTTCCAAAGCTTGGTCTCCTCAGCATTACTTAGTTATGTCTCCCAACATTTGGACAAATGTGGGAATCTTCAAATATTAGGGAGATAAGAGGACAGAGGAATAGAAAGAGGGGCCTATCTAATTACTTTCCTTGTGTCTGATTCAGTGGAGTATAATTGTACTAGATGTTCGGATACTTTCCAAGTTACCGTCTTAGATTTTTTGTTTGTTTTACTTTAAAGTAAAAGTTTGTTAGCTTTCCAGAATTAATAGAAACTAGAAGGATAGTTTGCTTGTTTGTTTATTTAATCATTAAGTAATCTCTACACCCAGTGTGGGGCTTGAACTCACAACCTCAAGATCAAGAGTTCACTCTCTACTGACTGAGCCAGCCAGGCACCCCTGCAGGAATACTTCAGTTAGGGCTGAGAGAGTTTTAGGTGTCTTATGATCTAGGGAGAAAAGTCTAATTGGAAACAGACTCTCAGGTTTTGTTGGAAGTCAGCTCTTCCAGTCATCAATTTGGTGCTTGCACCCTTTGTTCCAGAACACGGCCAAGTGGATGTCTGCACTGGTTCAAAAACACTACCAGTGCTAGAGAATTCTCCAGTCCTGAACAGGGCTCATTTCATTCCTGATTAGATTTGTTCATTCAGAATGTTTCCTTCTTTTAAACTGGAATCTGCCTTCTTATATCTTCAATCCATTGGACCCAAGCACTCGTGGTGGGCTCCTAACAAACAGGCATCTTTTCCAGGCCAACATTTCAAATGTTTGAAGCCCACTGATCTTCCCTGTGTCTTTTCTCTGGAGGATGCCATTCCCTCAATGGCTCACCATCTTCCCTGGCTCCCTCATTGGTTGTCCCTGTCCCCTTATTTTGCTCCATCTTATCTGCGTACCTCTTAACAGAAGAAGGCCTGGAACTTAACATATTATTGCTAATGATAGAAAATTCATTTATTAAGCCAGTGTTTTTTAATAAGTGTTATACTAATTAAATCACCATTAGAACTGATAGACTAAGTCTATCAAGACAAACCTATCTACACAAAGAATTAAAGCACCAGAATAAGAGTCTTAAAAGATCACAGTGTAAGAGACACTGAAAATGGATTCTGTGGTTTTCTTTTTTCAGCCTGTACTTTATAAAAAATATTCGACCCTACAGTGGGTTTGCTAACTTTGGCATTTTGGAGGATGAATATTGTTATTAAAAGCTAACATTACTGTTCTCTTTCTATGTACAAGTTCTGGACTAAGTACTTTATATAATTATCTCTTACTTCTCCTAAGCATGCTGTGAATTTTTTAATTTAAAAAATGATATATATTTTTATTTTAAA